>NC_056732.1:1227370289-1227427789 GCF_019279795.1 Protopterus annectens
TCATTTAGAGGGGAACAAATGACCTCTCTTCCTGGATGAGGACCCTTTTATGATGAGGTTTGCCATGTAGAAGGACTTCATGACTACTTTGGCGAAGATGTGACTATCCAAGGAGAGACTACTGTCCACCTGGGTCCCAAGGCCTCTAATCACGCATTCGGTGTTAAGTAGATTGCTGCCTATGTGGGTAGTTCATGGGTACAGAGTTTTTACCAAAGGGGATGACAGTGCACTTTTTGGCATTGAGCTTGAGGCCATGGCTCTGACACCAGGCATCTGTCTCAGCGGGGCCCTTCTGTAGGATGTCCACATCATTTGGGGACTTGACTATGGCTCCTAGTTTGCAGTCATCTGCGAACTTAGCCCGAGGCCTTCTGTGTTAGCCTGTACTTCAGAGAAGTAGATACCAAACAGGAGAGGTCCCAGGACGGAACCCTGTGGTACTCGACTTGTCACTGCTTTGAGGTCAGATTTGGAGTCTGCAACTTTTACAGTGTGAGTTCTGTCATTGAGCCAGTTGGCAGCCCATCTTGTGACGTAGGGATTTATACCTAGATTAATGAGTTTAGCTATAATTCCAGAATGGGGGATGGTGTTGAAAGCCTTGGTGCGGTCAAGATAGGCTGTGTGAACCACCTTACCCTTATCTTCAGCTTTGGTGAGTGCCTCAAAGATGTCTATCAGGTTCAGGAGTCATGATCTGCCTTTCACAAATGCAGAGTTTGGAGGTTACCAGTGTCTTTTTTTTTTTTTTTTTTTTTTTATGAGTTCCATGATGATGCGTTCCGTGGCCCTGTAGACCAGGCTCGTCCGGCTATTAGGTCGATGGTTCCCGGGATCAGTGGTGGCTCCCCCTTTGTGGAGTGGGATAACTGTTGCTGTGCGCCATTCATTGGGCACAAAGCCTGATGTGAGGCCATGATTGAACATAGTGCCTAGGTCGGGAGCCAGTTTGTTCTGAAGTTCGTGTAAAATGCAGCCTGTGATGTTGTCCGGTCCCATGGATGCTGTGTTTTTGGCTTTAGAGAGTGCAGCTTTTACCTGCGTAATTGTGATTACAGGGACTCTGCATTCTTCCTTTATATATATGGGCCCTTTAGGGGGTGAGAGGAGGGTAAAGTTAGCACTGAACCTATCTGCCAGGATATTTGTAATATTAGTTGGTTCTGTAATTTTCGTGCCTTTGTGATGTAACTCAGAGCGGTTCTGGGTGTTGCCATCGAGATTCTTGACATAGCTATAGAATGCTTTCTGGTTGCCCTTGGAATTAGGTGCAATTTTGTTTTCGTAGCTAGCTTTGAAGGATCTTATAAGTGATCTCAGCTTCTTACTGAGGCTGACCAGGGAGCTCGTCCACTCATGGGATTTTACTCTCTTTTGCAACAGTTTCTTCCTTTTGTTATACAGGTTGTTTATGGCAGGGGACCACCAGATTGGCTTCCTTTTTTTGGAGGATAGTGTCTTGGTTCTGTTTGGGATAGCACGATCCATGCATTCGTGTAAGTGCTTATAGAGTGTATTTGTATAGGATTCAGCAGTTGTAACTGTATTGTCCATCTGCTTGGGTGTCATGAAGTTCACCACTTATGTCTTAAGAAGCATGAAGTTGGCTTTGGAGAAATTTTTTACTGTGGTTTCCTTAATGGGGGGTAGGGGCGGGATGTGGATATCAAGGGTAATTAGTTATGATCGGACCAACGAGGAGCTGACTTCAGGTGTGGAACTCCGGTCACTCATGTTGGTAATGACTAGGTCTAGGTTATTGTTGCCCCTGTTGGGTGTGTGGGTTAGTTGATCCAGGGCATTGGAGTTTATGAATTCCAGAAAGCATTGAGCTAAGGAGTTGGTACACGAGTAGTTTTCCCAGTTAATGGTGGGGTAGTTGAAGTCACCCATTATTAGGGTGTTTGGTTGAACCCTACTATTTTCCAGTACATCAAGAAAAGAGGAAGGAGTCCTGGGGCATGGTGCGGTATCTGTAGCAAGCTAAAATTTGGATTGCAGTTTTGCCCAGAGTTAGTTGCACTTGGATATCCTTGGATGCATTGTGCTGAGCAACTAGCCTGGAGGTGTGGATATCCTTAATGAATATGGACACACCTCTGCCTTTGGTGTTTCGGTCCAGGTTACATGGCCAAAAAGTGTGAAATGAGTTATAGCCTGGTAGTGAAGGGGGTGCTCTCTGAAGCCTTGAACCAGGTCTCAGTCACTGCACAGATATCGATGTTCTCCATTTTAAGGAGTGCTTCGAGTGAGTGCATTTTGAGATTTAGACTTCTAGCATTGAGTAGCATTACCCTTAGTTTTTGCTTGCCTGTTCCTGTTATGGTGGTGAATTTCTTATTTGAACTTTTCCTAAAAAAGGCACTCTAGGGACAGCAAGAGCCTTAACCAGTATTCGGAATCCCAGAGGTGACAGGTGCAGGCCATCTGTGGCAAAGCATTGTGGTCTGTCGACCATGTCATCCCAAGCAGGCAGATACTGGATACCCTTAGAATGACACCAGGGGCTTAGACAATTGTTGAAGTCAATAATTTTGTCCTTGTACTGCGGTATAATTCTGGGCGATGGCAGAATGCTACTCAGGGCTAGGGTCATACCTGCCTGGGCTACAAGATCAGAGCGCTCTTCCATGTTTCTCTTCATGTAGTCCAGGGAGGTACGTCTCGGGTCATTCACACCAACATGGACAGTGACAGTCATGTTTGTACTTGTGGAGTGACCTGAGTGCGTGGGGTATGTGGCGGATCCTGGCACCCAACAGACAGCTGACAGTAACCTTCGCCTTGTTTTAGCCTGATGAGCGGGACATCAGTCTGCCTGACTGTAGTCACCTATGACTAGTGTGTTGGGTACGTTGTTTTTGCCTTATTGGCTGTGTTTGAGTGGCACACTGAGTCTGTGGGCTATGTGTCATTTGGGTTGTGTTGGGGGATGGAGATTGCTTGCGTTTCTGCTTTGGAGGTCTCTGTTGCTTAGACACATTATTATTAAGAGCCTCCTCAAATGTTTTTGTGTTACTATGTATAGATTTTGGTGGTGTAGATTTAGTGAGACTATGTGTTGAGTGTGATGTGGTGCAAATGTTTACCTTCTCCTCATGACTGTCAAGTTCAGTCTTGGTTGGAGAGAGCTTTACTTCCAGTTTGGCTAGATAAGTGCATCTCTCTCAGGTTCTAGTGTTGGGTGGTAGGAGGAGAGGGGGGTCTGTATACATGAGGCAATTTCTACATTGCCTGAAGATGCCCAGATTCATCAGATAGACAGGAGAGAACACTATGTTGTGCTTGTAGATTTCCTTAATCAGTTTGTTAACCAGATACAGCACTGTTCCAGATGAACTTATTTCACTCTCAGCCCATATCTGCTCCAGGTCTGCAGCCAGTAGCAAGCTAACTGGCGTACTTTTTGAGATGACTCACTCATAGCATTTACTTAAGATATTTATGAGGCTAGTTTGGAAAGTTGTACTGTCCCTGCTTAAGAACAGGAAGAGTAGTAGCTCTTGTCCATATTTTTTTTAATAAAACTAGACACTATAGAATGTTTAAAAAATAGATTAAACAAAGGATCATTGACTATTCTTAACTAATTATAGGTTCCTGTCTAAACCATTATGACCAGCAGTTGAGTGTTCTCTAACATTGTATTGAGATTCTTGATCCATTCTGTTCATTATTGAGCAGTCTTGTAGTACATCATTTCAACTGAGTTAGAAGAGGACATGTAGGTCTGAATGTCAGAAATGACTGTCTAGGAAATAAATTCTGTGTTTTTTTTTCTTTTTTTCTGTCTGTGGTGCATTATATTTGGAGAGGCACCTAACATGCTTATATCAAACCTTATTTTGTCCTTGTTGTGTACTGCTAATGTGTTTCCATAGGCTGCTCCATCTTTACGACAGTTGTAAATTTGATGTACTGCCCCAGTATGTGTCTTTCTAGGCAGACTCATAATAGACTTATGTCATCATGATGGTACAGCTTTGTTCTTTGGTTGAGATTGCTCCTTGTGAACATACTTGAGTATTTTGTGTAATAAAGTATCCCATCAGTCACTAATATTTTTGTTCCATCTTTGGGCTTAATTCCCATAAAATGAGTTCAGCTGTGATCCAGTTGTATTTATCCTTTTATAATTTTGTGCCTTGTGCACATAGTTATGTTCTCATTTATTCTTGCTGTTCTGATAGAGGTCCAAACATGGTTGTAATGTCACTTGTGGCAAGGGACTGGCACTGTTGAGGTGTGTGTGTGTGTGTGTGTGTGTGTGTGTGTGTATATATATATATATATATATATATATATATATATATATAAAAACTCAAAATATCTAAAATAGTTTCTTTTTAGCAAAATCAATTGGTTTACAATGGATATTTACAAAATAATGTCCTTGTGTCACATGATTTCTTCAGTGTGTAAATACCCTATTTAATTCAGGGTGCACTGAGATATGCCGCTCATGTCGAGCAGGTGTCAGCACTAGATCTGCGTTAGTCTTTCACCTCATTTGCAGACAAGTTTGGGCTTTAGATCCCTATGATTGAAAAGGTACATTTATCTTGGGAAAGGTTGACCCAAAATATTTTAGCCTAGGGACTTCTAGTGAGGCTAAATAGTAAGGCTAAGTTGAATATATTTCGAATAAACAAACATGTCTGCCAGTTTTAAGTGATCTGTAGGTGCAGTAGTTAGTTTCTGAACAGTAGTACATTCGCCTTTCATGCCATAAGATCAGGGTGTTGTCGATTGTATTCCCAACCCAGCTGCTTTGATTCATTTCCCATTACTGATACTGCAATGTGCACGTCTTGTGTATGCAGTCCTTTGGTTGAAACGTTAAAGCATAGTTTTGTCTGCCTAAATTGGAGGTAGCTGGTGAATATAAAAAGATCCAGCAATACTTACTGAAGAGACTAGGGTTGCTTCATTGTTGGTTACTTGTTCACATTGCACTGTACTTTCACATTTGCAAAAATATTTATACACCATCTCAGCCACCCTACTCCTTCTACAACTTTTTACATTCTCTATTACATGTTCATCTTTCATACTTTGTGCATTGATTCTTTGCTTCTTTTTCTACAGAAACACCTAATTAATAGTAATTCATTTTTCCACATTCTTATGTTCCATACAGTACTATATTCCTATCAACTTCTTTAAAACATTTATATCTGGACTTCTAAGTAATTCCCTAAAAAACTCAACCTTTTCACATGTAAGGAAAAAATTATGGTTCATCTTTTTTTACTTTACGTGCACTGAATACTGTCTTGTACTTTATGGTTCTTTGGTTTTACAGGCAGTTTATCTAATAGTCTTATTAAAACATCACTCCTTTTATAAAGTCAGATCTTTTCTGTTTTTCATTATTTGTCTCTTTAATCTGATCTCTCGGTTGCTTATGCAAATAAAAATACTCTCATGTGTGTTTGTGACACTTTCCCTTATTTTCGTGGTACTTTTCTCATCACTCTCATTCTCTTATGTATTCATTTTAGTAATGCCTTCCAACTGAACACCCTCTTATTTTGTATGACAATTTACTTATTTTCCCCTTTCCTGTCTTAACTGTTTTCATCACCCAAAACAAATATTGACTCCAAGAAACCCGCAGGATTTATTAGTCTGTGGTGTTGTGCACTATTCCACTTTTTGTCATATTTAACACTGTTTCTAATATTTTTTTCTCATTTTGCCAGAAATGTACAACCCCCCCCCCCCCCCCAAACACATGCGGAGGTGTATGGAACATGTACATATAACCGCATATGTATTATACACATCTATAACATACAATACAACCCTTTATTTCTTGTGAAAACTTTCCATCAAATCAGACTTGTATGCCATACCTACTTTGTCAAACTTCTCATTTGTTGTGCAGTAAACCCTTTCCATGTTAACCACATCCCCAAAACATTTACCCTTCTTATCTAACTTCAGCCCTACTTTGGGAGATTGCTTTTTCTCTTTTACCACCTCTCTCATCCATCCCTTATTCTTGATTATCATCAGTAAGTTATCTGCGTATGTTTATTCTTTCCCTTATTTCTCATTTTACGTCATTCATTTTGCCTAAACAGCTCCCTGTAACAGCATTCATTACAACACAAGTATACGTCCATCCCCATTTGATCCCTACCCTTTTTCCCTTTTAGCCGTCTCTTTCTTACCATCTGTTCAACATTTTTCTAACCCAAGTTCATACATATATAGACTTTTAAACATTGATTGTTCACCCCTGTAAGTATATCTGTTTAATGTTACCCACACTTGAATATGAGTAACATTATTAAAAGGTTCTTTTTTCTTCTAGTTCGACTGAGTCACTTCTTTTGTCATGCCTGACATCTCCTTTGCTTGTTTGTCTAGCACACCATATATACATTCATACAAAGCTTCTCTCATAGCCTCCTGAAACCTTTTTTGAATATTATTTTATCTTGTAATCTGGATTTCCTTTCATAATCTTTTTTTTTCAAAATTTTATCACCCCATCACATATCCCTTCCTCTCTTTTATACCTTTATTCACCTAGTTGTTTATCTTCACAAAAGCACACTTTTCTTCATTCATCATTTCTTTATAAAACATTACTCTAAGTCATCTGATCCTGGTGCTGATTTTTCGTTTACTTCCTTTAATACTCCTACTACTCATAGTCTTCTGCCTGTATCTTGTGTATACATTTGACGATCCATCATTTGTCATACTATTTGATTCCTACATTTTCTCTGCTTTTGCTACAACATTCACTGGTGCCTTTTGCATATATCCACTGCTCTCATATCTTTAATACTGTCGTCCTCATATTTCACTTTCTACAGACAAGGAAGATAGTTCCTTATCTTAGGTTTTATTGAGGAAATCTCATGTTAACTGTGACAGAAGCACTAATAAACTAGCAGAATTTGGTTCAGCATTTTATATGTTTTATTTATTTTTTTCCCCCTAGGGGCTTGATACGTAAGCAAAAATAATTTCCTTTTTTCTCGCATTCTGTCCCTGTACTTTCAAGTACTTATCAAATAAATCATCACATCTCTCTCAGCTTCTGGTCCATCTATAAAAAAGGCCTGATTGACTCGTGCACCTTTCATAAGTTTTTTCTCTCTCTCTTTCTCCCTTTAGCCTTTTAATATCTTTTCCTTGTATGATCTCTGAATGTGTCCGTGTGTTTTATAGTCCATGCTACCTTACCAACTGTGTAATTTGCCACCGTACCTTGTATTTCTTTCACATCTTGTGACATCTAAATATAATCTGATTGGTCTTTAAACTCCCTGCATATATAAATTAATTTCCATTTCTCTTATTTATCTTTAAATTACCATATTATCTTAACTTCCCTCAATGTTCATAATCTGAGTAATCTTGGGTCTTCTTTAAATTACAGACCCCCCTCCCCACCCCCACTACAACAGTACCGGTATTTAGCAGCATACTTAATTTTTCCCCATCTACTAACTTTGTATTTTCATATGTCATAATTAACCTTTACTCTGTCTAAATTTGCATGGTTGCATTTGCATATTTCGTCCCTGCATGCCTATCTTGTTGAGTTTATATTCTTTGTGTTAATACAGTATATAATCTGGGTTTTCATTGCTCCTTAGATCCTGTCTGACAAGAGTCAGATGACCATTCTTACATATCCTTTCGTCATTTAGCAATAAATAAATATGAAATTATTTAAATATTTTCAACTTTCATGTTACTCACCTTCATGCTATTCCTATCCCATCTATAGCATTTGCATCTGTTAATTTTAAAAATAATGCAGTTGCAGACAACATATCTTGCCCAAATGTATATACTGCTCATTTTCCCCATAAATTGCAAAACCTTTTCCACCTTTAAAGAAAATCTAATCTCCAAAAGACGTAAATATCTGCCTATATTTTCTTACACCATTCATGTACAGTAAACTTTCAGTTAACTGGAACTCAAGCAACCAGCAAAAAAAAAAATAAAATAAAAGTAGTACAGCACATTTTTCACGTGTTGCACTTTGTTTTCCCCCACAGAAACAAACCTTACGTTTTTAGAGTTTGTGTTTTAAAAAGAAATATTGGAATACATTCCCTCTCTCCCCAGTCTGAGAACAAGTCAAACCAAACAACTAGTAATAGGGTACAGTATTAATCAGGCCTGTTTTTAATAGTAACTCTCAAGCCAACCAGAATCTACAGTTGTCCGGCATCTACCAGTCCCCATAGGTGCCAGTGAACTGAGAGTTTACTGTTTTACTAATCCCCTTATAGTGTTAGTGATATTATGCTGACATTTGTGTTTTTCCTCATCAGTTTTTCATTTTTCTTTTCCTATGTATCACCCGATAACTTACAGATTTTACTTCTTTCTGTGGTCCAGTTTCTAGCTCTCCTTTCTCCCCTTGAGTTTCTAAAACATTGTCTGTTTTTCAACTGTATTTAACTTCCTCTCATTAACTGTCCTTACTGTACATCTTTCCGTTATCACTTTCCCATCTTTTTCTACCCTACCATCTACTTCGCTTTACTCCCCTTTTGTCCTACTTACCTTTTTTCCGTTTTCAGTATCTTTTTCATTATCAGCCTATCTCTTCCGGACATCTTCCTGTATTGGACAGTCAAATCATAAGTGCTATTTTCTTCTCTCACTTTAAGCACATTAATTTACAGAACGTTCTAATTCCCTCCATTAAATCAAATAATTCAAATCGGACATGCTACCACACAGAAAATGCATTTCATTGGCCTCAGTACCATGGAGTTCATTTTTCCATCCATTATCATACTTGATAAATGCTATAATTTATCTGTAAGATTCAGTGACACCAAAACTTCCCATGCAGCTGTCAGTAACTTTGTGTCATGTAGTTTTCTTTTCACATTATTTTTCAGTGCTGTCAAAAGTAAGCTTTCAGTTAACTTTATTTACTTAAGTAGTTATAAACTGCATATATATCTTCTCTGTAAGTGCATGTTTAAATTCTGATATCTGTACTCAAGCTGTGTTGTAAAAAAAAAAAAAAAACTAAAAATTCTTCTTGTCACATAGGCCAATACACAACTTTACTTCATTTGAGAAATGAAGCTTTTAATGTCTTTATATCTTCTAGTTTTAAACCCCATGAATAACGCAGTTTGTGCCAAATTTCATTTTAAACCATTTTATTTGTACTCACAAGTGTATGTCCATAGTATCAGCAGCTCAATTGATCGCGTATGACACTGCTTGTCTCTGCATTCAGCCAGCACCTTTTTGTTCAAGCCCATATTTCCTTCAGTGCCACCAGTCTGTCTTCAGCTTAAATGTATGGACTACTGAAGGATACCTCGGTTGTTTCACCCCACAATAAAGCAGCCTTGTGTACCTGCTCTCTTTCATTTAGCTTATCAGCATATTGTCTAGATCTTTTCATTTTTAACCACCACAGTAATTGCAGTAGCTTATCATTTCTTTGTCTGCTTCCATAACAGCACAGTCTCCTTTATATGACTATTCTGCATTCGTCTCTGTCAGACTGTTGGTTTCAGCCCTCCAGAGCCACGTAGGATTCTGAGAACAGTAGAGAAAGTTTAGTGTACCCAGTTTAAATCTGTCCTGATCATTCATGCACTAGTTTGTCTCCTCCTGAAAGAGGCCATTGGCCTAGTGTGAGTAAATGTGGTCAGTGGAAGTTAAAAATAAACCAGACATTAATAAATGTGGCTTTTAGGAATTAACAATGTTTAATTTACATTTGTGATACTTTTATCTTCCTCATCTTCAGTGTTCAATAACATTATAATTTTTGGTATTTAAATTCCTGGCATTATGAGTTGTCGCCAGTTTTATTTTGAGTGAACCTGTGCAGTTCTAAAAGATCCCAAAGATCACCAGATCTTTTTATTTTTCTTTTAAGACAGAAAAAAAAATAGTAAGATGGCAAAAATGTTAAAGAAGGGCTTTTCCCAGCTGCATAAATTAAACACATTTTTTTCTATCAGAATTGTTTAAGGCTGTTGACATGAGCTGTTGAGGTGCACTAACCAAGGCTTTGGCTGTAATTTGGTGTTTCTTTGCAGCTCTTCTGCGATTGTCTGTGCTGCTCCAGCATGGCCATCTAAAAATAGTTACAATTTCTGGAGGTCATGGTTCAGTTTGTGTGCCATTTATGGGTGGGGGTGGGGGGGGGGGGTTCATGTTTAACAAGCATTTTATGCATTGCACATTTTCAACTTGTCAACTATACCTAAAGTGCATTGCACCAAACCTACTAGATCGAAATGTTTCCTTGTACTGTTTATATTGTAATTTTGTTGAGCTCTTCCAAATTTATCCTGTGTTCTTTCTGTCTAAACCTGCTACACTGAAATTAATTCTTCCTTGTACTATTTATATTGTAATTTCTTGTTGTGCAGCTCTTCCAGATTTATTCTGTGTGCTGTTTATTATGTAAATGTGATACATTGAAATTAATCTGTCCTTGTACTGTTTATATTCTCATTATGTTCCTAGTGGAGCTTTTTTTCGCCCTGGGCCTCCACTTGGCCCAGTGACTGCCCCAGTAAACAAATGCCAATAAATAAGTTAAATAAATATTTGTGACCTCGAACTTTGGTAACACGTTTGTGAAGTCATCTGATACCAAGTCTGTAAGTTCATATTTTGTGGTATTTCTGTGAATTGTATGCCCCAATTAATTTTTTTTTTGGGGGGGGGGGTTACCTCAGACTTGGGATGATTTTGTCAAAACTGTGGTAAACTGATTTGCATAATGGCAAAGTCCTTGCTGTTGTCTCTCTTCGGGGTTGGATGTGTTTGAGCTGTAGTTGATGGTGAGTGAATTCATAGGCTGGTCTTGGTGGCTGTTCGTCAAAATCAATAGAGTGTAATGTCTGTAGAAGGGTGTCCATTGGAAATCTTGGAAAGGTTCAACTGTCTGTGACTTGACATCTTGTGGACTGTGAAATCCTACACTGTAGGAATGTTTCATAAGCCACACTCAAAGGTCCATTGATTGGATATGTGCTTCATACGAACCTTTATGGCAAAAGTTTCTTGTACATCTGCCCTAAATGCAGCTGTGGTTATGCAGGTGCTTTTCTTTCAAAATATTCATTACAGCAGTTACTAACGTTTAGTGGCTAATGAAATGATGAAACAACTGTTGTACACAAAATATTTGCCATACACTAATGCTGTTGGATCTAATCACCTAGTAGTTGTGGTTGGGTTTTCATTTTATGTAAAGTTAGCTAAATTTCAGAAATTGTTAGGCAGAGAGCACACTTCCCCTTTGAAGTAGTGAATGCAGCACACACTGGCCCTTAATGAAACCTTAGTTCTGCATGTTGCTCTCAGAAAATGGTAACATCAAAGTCTTTGAATCCTTATGGCACAGGATCATTACATTTGTTCCCTTACAGTAAAGGGACAGAATCCATGCGTCATTAATCAGCATCCATCTAAGCTGTTGGTGAGTGTAGTTGATTGGCATTTGCATTGTATTAGTGACTGTATGAATAACACACAAGGACATGCATTTTCTTTTCAGGTCAGCAGTAGCTGAAATTTTAACAGTGGAATGAGACTTGGTGAACAGCGACCGGCTGAAGTCATATAAATGTTCATCAAGTTTGTGTGAGTGCATGACAGATGTACTTATGCTACAAGTACCTCATACACTAAGGCTACGAGCAGTACTGGGTGTTGGAAGTGAATTTTGGCAAGTTATATTTTATGGTTTAAGAAAAAAGTGCTCTGGCTGTACTGACTGCACACTAAATCTTTGAGAAGTGAAGCGAGGAAGTTTGTACACCCTTGAAAACTCTTTTTACAGTTTTTACTGATGTTTGTTCTTTGACAAACTGCTATAAAGGCCATGCTTAGCAGTATTAAAAATGTATCACATTAGCACGTGACTGGAAGAAATATGAAATGTGCTTTGTAAATTGTTAAAAACCCTTGTAATGATAGTTGCACACTTGACTTAAGGTATATTTACAGGCCACCAAGTTTTAGTCATTTTTTATAGAATATGGGTAAATTGCCTGCAGGTTAGCCCACTAGGACTACAGTGATAATTTTCTGCCAGTCTCCCACAACGCTTCCACTCCGGTGGGTTCATTTGTTTTGCTTGTTTGTACATTTTTCCTTCTGTATAAGAATTGGTCATGTAGTCAGAGTTTATAAATGATTCTTGTGTACAACTCTTGTTCTAGGTGGGAAGAGTCTCATTATGAAGATGGAGTTAAGTGGAAATTTCTGGAGCATAAAGGACCATATTTTGCTCCTCCATACGAACCACTCCCAGATAATGTTCAGTTTTATTACAAAGGTGAGCAAAACACATAGCAAGACTTAATTTCTGAAGCAGTGTGATCACTCAATGAATGAGGTTCATATTTAAAGCTAAGTACATATTTTAAAATGTGTGATTTCAAAGTACTATTTTCCACATTCGCTTAGCATTACAAAGACTTGGAAATGTAATAGCGTATGGTCTTGGATTAGATGTGTAATTGCTAATTTTGGTATGTTGAACACATTTTGCTTTCTCAAGCACTAGGCATTTGGAGATTTTCTGGTTCCCATAGCAGTATACTGTATAGGTAAATCTCTATTAGATATAGGTTGTTAGAGAACTTGTCTTTACTTGATGTGGCAACAGCTGATGCACCGTATAAATTGAAACAGTTGCAGATGCTCTCAAGTTCCCTAAGTGACCAATGTCCCGTACTTTTGTCATTTTAAATGATGTAAATCCACCCTATTATTGTAACAACCAGAGGTAATCCCTGATTTAGCTGCATGTGCTCTCTGCAGAATTGCAGCTGGATTGGAATTTCTTCTGTCACTGCAGCAACCCTTAAAACAGCCATCTTCACTTTCTGCATACAACCTCTCTCCCGTTTAATATAAACTATTTCCTGTGGAAAAAGAGTTGTAGGCAGGGTCTTCTCTTGGTTTACTTTGAATATAAAACAACTAAGAAATAGTGATGAAGGCTGAGCAGAATGGACAGAAGAACATCCTGTATCCTTAAATTTAGCATGTACCAATATTAAAAAACAGGCTGAGGTAAAAATCAATTGTACCAAAACTAAATATGCCAGGCAATTACAAACCATTTATCTTGAACACCAAAACAAATTTGGAAAGCAGTAAAAAACTTAGTTTTTCAAAAAGAGGGTAATTCTATTATCCAGGATATGATTTTAACAACTTAGTCAAATATCAGCAGTCCCCCCACCACCTACCAATCACACTTTTCTAAATCGTTCTTTCAGCAGTAGTAGCCATTCCACAAGATTCTTGACTTCCCCCAATTCTGTTTTTCTTTTACCAAAATTGTACAAAAACTCCCTGAAAATTTGGACAACAGGATACAACCACAGTTTCACACTTCACACCGAATTCTAAAATTAACTGGTTATACTCTTAGTAAGCGCCTCTTACACATTTTCAGTTGGTCAGAACAAAATTTCACCCTTATAGCTTTAAACACACCATGATTATTTCCCAGGCTAAATTTCTTTACTGACCTCTGCAAATGACTTTCTCTCTGTTGTCATCTTCTGATAGCTAAAATATTGAAAAAATAGTATAGGCAACATATTTTCCAGCCCAGCTTTAACAATCTTGACACCTACGTATTCACTGACAGACTATATCTTTACAAACGTTGAGCAAGGTAAAGTTACTGGAGCCATATTTTTAGATCTTAAACCTTTTAAAACTGTTAACCATATTGCATAAACAGTCCATGATGGGTTTCTCCGTGGCAGTGGTACTATGTTTTGAGAAATTTCTTGAAAACAGAACTTCACTCATTTAGTCAACTGAGGATAAAATACTTAATTTTTACTCCTAACTAGCGTTTATGAGCATCTCTGCATTACTTAGCTCAAACCGCTGGCTGCCTGTCACAGGTAGAGCTACTTTGTTACTCAGTAGTCTCATCTACAAACATGGCTGCTGTGTCCACAACTCCTCATTTGACTGCAGTTTTCAAACAAATACTGTATGCTTAAAAGTAATGATGGTGTTCAGTTATATAGGGTCCCATACACACTTGGTATGTGTGAAAAAACGTTCTCAAAGATGGTTGCAGCTGTTTGGAACAATCTCTCAAAGAATATCATGAACACTGACCAGCTATTTTCTTTCAAGAAAGAACTGAAACTATCTGTTCAAAAGTAGCAAGTGCTACTAATTCCCTTACTACTGTGCCTGTGCCGTTTTCGCCACCCTTCAGTCATTTCTCCCAAGTAAAACCGTGCAACGCTGTAAAAAGATTGCAAGATTTGTGCAAATCGTACTGCTAAATCACACTGGTGTTTGTCTTTAAAACATTTCAAGTGGCAAGAACTCCTGCACTACCTTTCCATAACATAGCCGATACCTGTACTGACAATTTATAAACTTCAGAACTGCCCTGCCTTAACTTTATTAATCCTGATTTACCAAACAAAATTTTCACTCAGTGGACTAACTGCTATTAACAAACAACTAGGCACACAGTTGTGCTGACCAGTCCCTAAAATTTGGCTATGCCTCTAAGATGTAGAATTCTATTGCTAGCACCATTAGACAGTAGCCAAGCTTAACAATTCAGAATTCGAAAACTGTTAACCATCTCACGGCTTTATTCTTGCTTGAACCCTGCATAGGCAATCCCTACTTCCTGCCTTGTTCTCACTTACCTGTTCTTTATCGTCACTCTGCATCAATACCCCTGTACTCCTCTTTCCACAAGACTTTCTGTACTCCTCTCTTGCAGGTGATGTATTGTTTTTAAATCTCTCAGATATTTCTTAACACTGTATTATTGCCCTCTAGTTAACTTAAGCAGATTTTCTAAATTGTCATTTGATTTTTTTTTAATTTCTCCGAGATTTTTGGGTTGCTTATACCATGAAGGGAATGGTCCCCATTCCCAAGTCAAAGTATGATCATGAAATTAGTGTTGTTACAATCTTTGATGTTAGCCAGAAGTGCATTTCACAGAATCTACAATGTGCCCAGAATTGACTCTTCCTGCAATTCAAACGGAGTTACATGTATTGATTGCATATCTAAACACTGTAAATTCTTCGGAACCCATTGCTTCTACTACTATTAGAACAGTCTGGGTGTCCTCCTTCCACATTACCCTTGTTTCTGTCTACAAGTCCTGGTGTTTTATGACTTTGCGTCTCTATGTACATAAAACGTTGTACTCAATGAGTGTAGCAATTTCAGTGATCAGTTCTGCTTTTGTCTTCTCGCCTCTATTTTTTGAACTGTTCAGTGATCAATGCTGCTTTTGTCTTCTCGCCTCTATTTTTTGAACTGTTGGTAATGAGTGATCCCATGTGATATAAACCTTATTTTCTATAATGCTTTGTGGCTTGTGTTTTCAGTGTTTCTCCGCTACTTCAGTATTGTAATGTTTGCACAATCTTGAATGTAACAGTCTTGTCACATTATTATGCCTTTCAGTATGTAAGCTTTCTGCCATTAGTATATCACCAAGGAAAACAGAAAAGGAACTGGTGCAGATGTAATCAACAGGATGCCAGCTTAAATAGTCCAATTACTTTTAAGGATGTAGATAGAATTATTGAAAATATGTCAGATATAAAAAGAAATATTTTAACCAATGCCTTCTGTGTAAGCACTGTATCGCGAGAGGATTGCAACAAAGTTTAATTTTTGAGTTCTTCAAGTAATTTTACCTAATATTAGAGGGGGGCAATGTAAACAATTAGAAGTAGCTGAATGTAAGTGGATCATGAGGCTTAATGCAGAGAAAGTGCTTGGTCTTAATGTTGCTGTCAGCATTAAACCAATTCTCAAAGAGAATCAAATGAAAATATAGTGAGTCACAAATATATTTACAGTATTTCATTGTGTTTGTATATAAAATATTGAAACATTTTAAGGTGTAGTTTGTATTTTTAGTGTTGAATAACTGCTAATTGATGGATTTAACTTTAAGAAACTTCCCATGTTTAATTGCTAAATGTTTGGTTGACTGTGTCTTTAGTTTTGGATAAAATGTGCTTCATTAACTTGTTTTATTGCACTACACTGAAGAAGGGTTTTTACCCGAAAGCTCTGTGGTTTTACTATCTAACGTTATTAAACTAGTTTCAATTAGTTCCTTGATGTCGTTTGTTCAGCTTTTTGAATACAGTGTATCACACCCAGCAACAAGATGTGCAACTCTTTCCAATTTTGTTTTACAAAAACTTCATTTGTATGTTTCTCTGACATGTTCAGTGGACTTTGTAAACCAATGTGTACTTAGTCCACTATCCTGGGCTGCCAATATTAACCTTTCATCTTTTGGTTTAAATGCACCTTTCCTTAACCGTTCTTGCATCAGATCCTGATCGACATGAGGTTGTTCCAAGAGTTTTGCTGTACTTGCAACTATATTTATGCATTTTCCATGTTTCCTGGCTTCTCATCTGATCCTTTATCTTGTATTCTTTTTTTTTTTTTTAAGCACATTCAGATGTTGCCTGATTTTATCTACTTCTGGTTTGATTTCCATTCCCACTTGACACTGATATGCTTCTGCTAAACAAAGCAAGGGAAGTCATCTTAGACTTTTTCTCCTCGTGTATTAAAACTTTCACTGTGTTTGGATCTTGTGAGGTCAGCAGATGTGTATGTAGTCCTACGATTGCAGATCTATACATAAAATCAATTTCAGGGAAGTCCATACCACCTTTGAAACGGAGAATCTATAATCTTGGTATAGAATGATTTTTTTTATAAATCATTTGATAAGCATGAAGTATTTTCTTGTTTCCCTGTTCAACTGATCCAGTATCTTTGGGGACAGTCAGTCACCCCAAAAGTGTAAGAACAGGAAGAGCAAATTGGTTTATAGTTGGGCATTGTTCTTAGATGTCAGGGCTGTTCTCAGTATTAATTTTACAGTTCTAAAATATTCCTAAGTTTTATCCACATTTGTTCATGTTTTATTGTTCCTTCATCAACTCCCAAATTATACATTCCCTGTTGCTCAAGTTCATTTATATCACATTCCTGACCCAGGCTGATATTTTTAGTGCTGCAGCTGTCTTTCTTTAAAGGTTGCTTTTGCACAGTTATCAAGACCAAATGATAATTTTATTGTCTGAGAAGGTTTTGACCACATGAGGAATTAAAAGCACAAATGCAAGTGATGAACTAGACAGTTTTAAATCATCCACAAAAAGATAAGTTTTACACTGTTTTCTCGCAGCCAAATTGTAGCCATGACCTAATCTGTTAAGTAGTCAGCTTAATGGGTTAAGGGCAAGACAAAAAGAGCAGCAGTGACAGTCAACCCAGAATTATCCCCCTTTGAATTTTTAACCCTGGGATAATAATTTGAACTTTATCATGGCTTAGTTGCAAAGTGGTTTGCCATTGCTTCATGGTCACTATAATGTAATCGATCAATGTATGGTGCGTCTTATACATTTGTAACTCATTTTATCCATGAAAGTGGGATGCTGTCAAATTTTTTTTAGTGTATCCATGAAATACAGTAGATTCTTCCCCTTTTTACAATTCGCCATTATGACTTTAACAACAGATGAACTTTTGTTCCATATGACTTTCTTTTGTTTTATTGCCATGATTGATTTTTTTTTCTAAATGTTTATAAACTGTATTGGCATCAGTTCCAGTGTATAGTTTATACATCATCAGAAGGCAAGTTATTGGTATGTGGTATTTAGGATATTGTGCAAGTTCACTCTTGAGGAATATCATTTTTCCTGTTAACCAGGTTGGCATCTTTTCAGGGTGCTCATATAAATAATTCTTGCTCATGTCTAAATTTTGTAAAGATTTTAATACTTTTAACCAGATGTTAAGTACTGCATCTGGGCCTGGGATTTTCCAATTAGGAGCTTTTCTTAATTTTGTTTCAATTTCTCTGGCCGTTACCCTATTTCATATCCTGTACATTTGAACGTTTTTTTTTTCTTTTACTACTACTATCCATTCATCATCTTTGTTCCACAGGGTCTTCATAAATATTTATCCAAAATGTGTCTCTCTCCTTTTTTGGTGGTGGTTCTGTTACTTTTGCCTTATTTCCCTGTTCTGTAAACTCTTCTGGGTCATCAATAAATTGTTTATTTTGTGCTTTTCCTGTATATTTATCTGCATATATTCTATATTTTTCTGCCTCTGTTGATATCTTTAGTTTATTGTTTGCAGTAGTATACAATTGATCCTGGTCTGTTCAGGCACTACACATTGTTTTTATCACGTCTGTCTTTTTATTGATCTGTTCCCTCTTCTGTACTCTAACAGCGATACTTCTTGTCAGTGCTCCCACAATGGCATTCCTTTCCTTCCCTGCCTTGTGTTTTTGTGGCAAGACTTTGTTAACTTAGCTGCACAGTAATGTATGCTATTTAATTCTGTTAAATTGTATAAATTTCTATGAACAGTCTTGACTACTGTGTTCGTTAGTTTTATTAAACTTCTAGTATTTTGGGTCTTGACTTTCTGTAGTCCGTTTCTTTCATTGATCTTAATATATCTAGCCATTTCTATTAAATCATGCAACTCTTCTCTTAGATCATGTTCTTCTAAACTGAGGGCACATTCATTGTTTTCCATTTCCTGCTGGAATTCTACGGAAATATCCAGAACATCTTACTATTACATATTCTCTTCGGCTTCATCCTATGTCATCCGTTGCTCTCTCATATGGCAACGCACTCGCCTATCACTCCACAACATTGACTGTATCAGCGTTGCCACAGTTTCCTGTTCCTATCCTTGCTGTGCAGCTCCAACTGAACTTTTGCACTGGTTTCCTATTGAAGGCTCCATAGTGTCTTCATATGGCAACTGATCAGATGCTTCCCACTCCACTGGTTTCCCCTTAATTTCGGGATTCATTATTCTGCCATGCTGTGATATTATCAGTTAGATTGCCATGCCTGTGATATTATCAGTTAGATTTGCTATACTAAATCCTTCACTTTGCAGGTAATGCATAACATCAGTTTCTGTCTGTAATTCATAACATCAGTTACTATTTCTTCAACTTTTCTATTGCTAATCCTCTCTCCTACTTTTCCCCCTTTTTCTTTTTTATTGTATTGTAAACTTTTTCATATTTGGATGCCTTTGCCTGTATCCCTCTTCAAATATCTTTCTCTTTGGTGCTGCTTTTTTGTATTTATTAGTTTTGCTAAGATGCGACCAAGTTTTTCAATGTAAATATTGTGTAGCTAGCTTAGTTGTTACTGTGTAGTCTCTCCTATTTTATTTCTTCTGCCTCATGAAAACGATTTGTACACACTGCTGACTCCTGAATTTGCTGCACTTTAGCTTGTTGAATATCTAGATGTGACCAAGTTTTTTCATGTGAAAATTGTTGTAGCTAGCATAGATGTTATTATTACTATACATTCACTGTTGAATAATGTGATTTATTTTATACACATACATGTGCTAACCTTGTTCTTATTTCTTTCTCTCCTCCTGCCTACCTTCTCCCATACAGTTACTTGCTCTTCAGACTACTGTCCTGCCTTACTCCCAACTGGTGACCATCGACCTTGGTCTGCCCTCACTAAATGTGACTTTGCTTGCCTCATACCTCAAAGAACCTGACTCTGATCCTCTGAATACAAAGTAGGTTTGGGCTCTGTATTGCTCTTTTAACTGGGCTCCAACCAGGTATTCCTTCAGAGTTGTTTTAAATTGCCTGTGCCTTAGTCTCCAGCAGCCAGTACCTCCCTTTTTTAGCCCTCCCTCTCCTAGCATAATCTGTTCTCTCCTAGAATTATTTTTAACTCCCTCTACATCTCTACTGTCCTACTTACCTTGCCCCCCTCTCCCTCCTGCTTACCTACTCTAAACTGCAGGTGTTCCACTCCCACATTGGCTCCCTTCCTCCTACTCTTTAGCTCTAACCAGCCCTTGTCAGGCGATATAGCTAGGATCTGGATATTTTTCTATTCCTCCCTCTAACCTCCACCTCAACCTTTCCATTCCTTCTGTTAACCTCTACCTTTACCATACTATCCACCAAACTCTCTCTTAGCTTTACTTTTGTACCTCAGTAACCTCCCTTTCTGCTACATTTTACCCTCTTCTATTCTGCTCCCACTGTATGTCTCTTCGCTAACCTCCTCTTACCACTCATTTTTTTATCTCTGGTGCTCTCTGGCCTCTTTCCTACCCCTTCTACTTGTTTTCATTTTTATCTCACTTTCCTTACCTATTTTAGCTGATTGTCTCCTTCCTCATCTCTCCTTAGTGGCTGTGACCGCTCCGTTAAGCCCTGGCTCACTCCGCTCCTCCCTACCCCAATTCCCACCCACCCCCAGGGGTCCTACTCTTATACCTCTAAAGCCACACCCCTATTGCCTCCCATCCTATCCCTCTCCTTCCCGCCTAATTGCTACCAAACCTTAACACACACTTTCCACTCCCCTCTCTTTCTTTACCCTATTACCTTAAGTCTCATATTACCTATCTCCTTTTCTCTTACTTCTCTCCCTATCCCTCCTCACTTCTCAAATCATTCCTTACTCCTTTCAGAACCCAATACTTACCCTCCTTTACTCTTAAACAGTCATGCTCTTCCCCTCTTGTTCAACACACTCAGTCTCTCTCCCTGAACAAGTCCTCTTTCCTCCTCTCCTTTCAGACTGCATAATAATGACTCCCTTCACACCAACTATGTCTACACTCTCATTCTTACTCTTAATCACCCTTCTCTCAACTTACCATCTCACTTTCATTGAAATCTCACTTAACAACTTTCAGAACTCCTCACATAAACACACTTCTACTATACTCACTTTCACATCATACTCCAATGTTACGTCCACCCCAAGCTATCATCTATCTAAATTCCATAGATTACATCACCTTACCTACCTACTACAATCTGACAAAAAAATAAAACCTCTAACACTTCTAAATAGCAAATATTCCACTAAACCAGCTAATCCAACACTACAAGATGGTGACATCCACCCCAACCCTGGCCCTTTCTCCCCTCCACCTCAAAACTGTTCACCAAACCTCAATAATAACTTCCTCATAGGACACCTTAACATTCAAAGCATAAATAAGAAAATACCCTTCATCCATGCCCTCTTAGATATCCACTCCTTTGATATTCTCTGCCTGTCTGAAACCTGGCTAAACCCAGGCACAAAGGACTCAGAGATTATACCCCAAGGTTATAACATAGTAAGACAAGACCGCTTAAAACGTAAGGGTGGGGAGTAGCAATACTGTACAAAATCAACTTAACATCTCTACTCAACCAACATATCCAAACCAAGATAGCAAAATAGAAGTCATCATTACTAAACTACAACTTAATGCCAAAAAAGCAATATACATTATTTGCTTGTATCTTCCCCCAGGTAATAACATTCCAATATTAGAAGACTTTCTTAGTTGGGTTTCTTCTACCTATCCCCAAGAAACCATAATTCTAGGCGATGTTAACATTGATTGGAACACAATCAATGCTGATAATCCCTCATCTCATATTAACCTACATGGTTTTTCCCAAACTATTACCTCAACCACAAGAGTCAATAAGCCCAATAAGAAAGAGAGCACCTTAGACTGGATACTCACAAATAAAGACAACAAAAAGTATAAAATAGGTACTATGCCAGATGATATCAGCGACCACTCCCTAACCTACATTACCAGACAAAAGTCAGAATGTACAAACCTTCCAAATACAAGGCTAATTCGTTCTACCAAACATTTTAACTTAGAACATTTTCAAGCTGAACTGAGAGCATGTAATTGGAATTGCTTAAAATCACTCCCTACAGGAGGCAGTCTCAGTCTTTAACTCTACCTTCTTATCCATACTGAATAGACATGCTCCAGAACGTTCTATTAGAGTAAAGACCAAAACAGCCCCATGGCTTACCAACAACACTAAGAAACTTATTCTTATTAGAAACAAAGCATGGACAAAATGGAGATGCCTTAAACAAAACCCTGATTTAGTTCATTACCGCCAGCTCAGAAATCAGGCTAAGAAATCAATAATCTCTGACAAGAAACATTTCTACTGTAAACTTCAAGAAACCCATCATAACAATGCCAAACAATTCTGGTCATCAGTAAACAGACTACTTTCCCCAGGAACTGTAAAAACTCCTTCCCCCCTTAACGCTGACCCTGAAACCCCTCTCCAGACTGCTAACTCTTTTTTCTCTGAAACTATCCAATCCCTAGCAAAACAAATGAACACCAACGACCCTAATATTCCATCTAACATAGCTAACTCCTCCTACAACTTCTCTCTAAAACCTATACCTACTTCTTTCATCTACAAACTCATTCTCAAACTGAAACCTTGCACCCCTTCTGCTGACAAGCTCCCTTCTCTCTTCCTTCAGAAAGCTGCCAAAGAAATTGCTTATCCTATTTCCTTACTTATAAACAGAACTATCCAAGAGGGAACTATCCCTGACATCTGGAAAGTCTCCTACATAATCCCACTTCATAAAGGAGGTAACTCCTCGACCTCTCCAACTTCAGACCAATTGCCCTTCTCTCACCCCTTGCAAAATCATGGAAAATGTATTCATCAGGAACTTGTGCGCTAGCTCTCTCTTCACAATATAATTGCAACCTGTCAGCATGGCTTTAGACCTCACCACAGTACCACAACTGCCCTTCTTTCCTTTGTAGACACTATCAACAAAAATCGAAACAACAATACACTCTCTTCCGCTCTTTTCATTGATCTCTAAAGCTTTCGACATGGTCAACCACTCTCCTACTAAACATTCTTGAATCTCTCTCTTGTGACAAAGTCGCCATTAATTGGTTTAGTTCTTATCTTAACAACAGACAGCAAGCCGTAATATGGGACAACCATATCTCATCACTACTACCCATTTCCATCGGAGTTCCTCAGGGCTCCATTCTTGGTCCACTCCTGTTCTCCCTTTTTATCAATGATCTTCAGACTTCTATCCCACAAGCAACCTGCATACAATACGCAGATGATTCTACCCTCATCTGCTCAGCACCTTCCTCTACTGAGCTGATCTCACTAACCCAAACTACCTTTAATGCTGTAGAAACTTGGTTCTCTAGACGTTTTCTCCTATTAAATGCCAAAACAAAACTTCTCCTCTTCACCCCCACCACTCAGTCTCCCCTTAAATTTCTCCATTCTCTCTAATAATGGTACTATCATCTCTCCTGATCCAACTACAAAACTATTAGGAATAACCATTGACAATAATCTCTCTTTTGACCAGCACATTAACAACAACATCAGGTTAGTTAACAGAAAAATTGGTTCCCTATATCGTATCAAACCTTTCCTAACCCCAACAACCAGAACCAAGATTGCACAATCTCACCTTCTATCTACCCTCCTATATGCTTCCCCAATTTATACTAACCTAAAGAAAACCAATCTAAAAAAACTTGCTACTTGCTATAACAATATAGCTCGCAGCCACTAGTAACCCCTTTAGGACCCATCATTGTATAAATCTAAAACAACTAGGCTGGCTTGAAGTTCAAAACCACATTATAATTCCTCAACTCACTATTGCCCACAATATACTACACCAACCTGACTATACCCTATACTCTCACAACTACTAATCCCTTACAACAATCTTAACTCACTTGCTCATCTAGTAAACTCATGACAAAAACTATAAAGGCAAACAATACAGCAGGTGATTCCCTTTTCAGTAACACAATAGGTAGAACTTGGAATCTCTTACCTTGTGACATAACTTTGACTACATCCTTGCCACTTTTCAAACAGAAAATTAAACAATACTTTCAAAATCATTGGCTTTGTTCCTGTAGTACACCTGACTAACCTGTGTCTTCTCCACTCTTTTTCATCTCTGCACTTCATTAGTTCTATTCCTTTTACTGTTAGTTTTTAAATATGTACTTTCTGCACAATTATGTGATATTTAATTATCTGCATATTTTTAACTTGATTTTCTTGAGTTTATCCTCACTCCAATGTTTTCTATTTTCTCTGATTGTAGTTTTATCTTAGAATAATTAGATTTATATCTTATTGTAATTTTTCTTAGCTTATAGTGGAGCTTTTCTCCTCGGGCCTCTGCTGAAAATGGACATGTATCCAGCCAGACTAGCCCGGTCAACAAATGTAAAATAAAAATAAAAAATAAATTCACATAAATATTGAAGCATATTTAGTCTTTCTTTCCCATGTCCATATTTCTTCTTCAGATGCCTCCTGCTCCTCCTGATTCTCCTTTCTTGGAGGACTTGTTCCATACTGCTGTGACATTACCTGTATTAGACTTTGTACAATAAATCATTCACTTTGCAGGTGTTTCATAACTTCAGCTTCTATTTTTTTAATGTCTACTTTACAAATCTTTTGTTTTACATTCCCACTTTGTGATCTTTTTTTTGTATTTTGAAATTTTTCATATTTCTGTGCCTTTGCCAGCATTTCTCTTTGAATTTCTTTGGAGTTGATGTTTTGCATTGATTAATTTGCCTTTCTCCTTTGCATAAATATTGCACTACATCCGATCTCTCTCTCACATGTTCATATTTCTTTTTTATGCCTTTTAAAAATCTCTAGATTTTTGTCTTTATATTTTCGCACTTCCTCAGCCACTTTTTTCCAAATGATCCAAGGTTTCTTGGTCTATATAATTTTTTTCATAACTCTGTTGTATTAATGAACACAAATTTTCATTTGAAGCTTTTAACATATTTTTCTTGTGCAAGTATTTGTCTTTCCTTTATAATTTCTCTCTTAATCCTGTCTGGAAATTCCAGACGTCTTGCATAATAGTAACAGTACATAATTATCTATCCTCAGCAGTCCACTTTATCACCTTTATGGCTCATTTTTGGCCTGTCAATTTTTTGTCTTTTGTGATGACTATTACTTCTGAGCCTGACCTAATCCCATTGCAGGAATGTTTCCATGTCTTGAGGATTTTTGTCATTTTTTCCAGTCCTGGCACCAGTGTGCCTACTGGGATTGGGCACTTTTTATCCTGGGACTTGTGCACCAAACTGTCTTATTTTTTAACCTACTTCTGTCCCTGATGTATACTGTATAACATACAGTCTATATATCAATGTCGTCTTGGTGAGATCTCATAAAAACAGGGTTCGCCATGTGAAGGTACTCACCAAGTCTTGAGAACAAATTCAATTCTAGCAATACTGCTCTCCATTGCTTGCTGATTTTATTATCACTGCATTCGGACTCCCTTAATTATCTCTCCATTCGGACCCCATTTATCTGTAAATATGTAATGTAACTGGAGATTTTTGGAGATTATTGTTGTCTTTATGATTTTTGTTTTCAATTGGCTATATTGTAAGTGGAACTTTTCTCCCTGGGCCTATATTGAAAAAGGGCTATTAAAGCTAGTTGGACTTTCTTGATGAGCAAAAGCAATGTTTTTCCTTTTTCGTTTTGTCTTTATCAAATGGCCTGATAAGTATTTATAATTTTGCATTCCTAAGTTTATTTCTTACTTGTCAGTGTCTTTACCATTATTGCCTCAGTTCTGTGGGAAAAGTGTCCATCATCCATTTCTTCTGCCCAGTTAAAGTATAAATAAAAAAATAAATGCTCAGAACTGCGTGGGGATAGTTGTCTGGAAAAGCGACTGCCAGGTGAGTGTGGGAATTGAAGTATTTTGGATAGTTACCATGGAAACAGATATAGAGAGTTCTGATTTTGTTTGTGGTTTAATGCTACTGTGGTCCAGGAGGAAATGGTTTGTATAGTAACACAGAGGATAATTATACATTTTAGTAGTGCTGTTTTCCCCCACCACAGCTGCCACCAACAACTCCTTGTTCACTAGGTCTACTGGATCTGCCTTAGCTGCCCCCAGATGTAACCTATACATCCTGGCTGGTGAGAGGATAGAGGACAGTAGTGCAACATCATACAGCTGCCAGGAAATTGTGCTTTTAAACTCGCCGCCCTGCAGCAGCCTTTTCAGTTCTGCAATCACTGCTCCTAAGAGGTTCATGCCCACTTTGACCATGCACAACCTCCCAACCAAGGAATATGACACTTGCGCAGCACAGAGCATTCCAGGCTCGTAACACTGTTTTACTGAAGCAAGCCTGGCTCTCTTCCTCCCCACAAGATGACTGAGCCGACATGGGACACTCATTCCACCCCCCCCCCCGACAATCCTTCCACTGCCCAGATCATGCTGTGTACCCGTTTAGGAAACGATTAAGAGTGCTGCTTGTGTTACCTTGTTGTACATCTGCTTTTGAGTTAAAAAGGGTACCCCACATTGAGCAGTTAAATTGTTAGTGATTTGATGATGGGAGGGTGGTTTAAATGTTTTTAATTATCTGTTCTGAGTCTTAAGTTATTTGTCTGTAAGACTTCATTACTAAGGTTTGTGGATCATTTGCAAATATGCGAGATAGAATCAGGGTGACCGGCACCTCACAGGACCATTTTATTTGTAGACTACTTATCAATACGCCTACTTTTTCTGCTCTGAGTAACAAATGACCAAAATTTAAGATTTGATCAACTCATCTAATAGACAGTTAAAACAATGCTGTAAACTAGGATTAAATTCGCAAAATTAAACACAACATACTAAGTACACACCACAGCCTGCATCTTTCTGCTATGTCTCTTCTTTGGCTAATCAATTTTGAGTAAGTTATAAAACTGCAAAGCTTGCAGCTAAGCACACTAGAACAGAACACTCATTGTCTAGTGTTAATCTTTTAATTGGTAAGTTGTACCCAATCTGTTATCCTACTCACACCAGTAGAACTGTTCCCCACATATTTTGCAGTCTTGACAAATGCTGTGCTCCCATCCAGTTATTAAACTGTTGTACACCCCATGTACACTTGTACTTAAACCGATGCCAAGTATTTATTCAAAAAAATCCAGCAGTTGTAACTTTGATTTGACTAGTTGCTGTTTACATAACTAAACTCTAAAGAGCTCTGTTGTAATAAATCAGAAAAATGTAATCCCACTAACAATTTATAACCCCTGTAAAACATACTTGGTAGCAAAGTAGGTCCTGCCCTTGTACAAAACTATACAGCTAGCTCCCATTCTCCATCAGACTAAAATATCAAAAAGATCTCAGACTTGTACACCCAGAGTATAAATTTCAAGTGCATATGCAGCTTTTTGTATACAGTATGCATGTATTTTAATCTATGTACAAAGTTATATGCATCTGTTTTTCTGAGTATTGAGTTCTGTACGGTTGCATGGTCAGTAATGCAAATCACTGAATTCTTTCAATTACTCTGTTATGCAGTTGCTATAATTTTCTCAGATGAAAAAATGTTAATCTTGAGTATATGCGGTTAAAACGTGCTGAATCTTCAGCAAAAATTTGTAGTAGCTGTATGTTGAAGCGTGTTGTGTATATATAGCTGACTCATGCTAAAAGTTCAAATGTGTGTAAATAAATTTTGACATATACAAGTGCTGAATTGTATTATATGCACATTATGACCATCATCAGCATGTTTCATGTACTGTTAATCTGACTATAGTGCTTGCAGACATTTAATGTGTAGCTTTTCTCACTGGGCCCCCATTGAAAGGGGACTTTGCCCAGTTGGACTTTTCCAGTAAACAACGAAAAATTATATACATTTTTCTCTCCGTTTTGTACATTTACAGGCTTTTACAGTGATTGAGCACATTCCACTTCTGCATGTTGCACCTGCACCAGTGATGGAAATAGTTCCATAAACCTGTTGCTATCACAGCCTCTTCAGAGAGTACCAAAGTCCTCCAAGAGATCCTTTCCCAAACAAATAGGTGTGAAAATCATAGGCTAAAACTAAATGTCAAATGTATAAACATCCTTAGGCAAGCTTGACTTCTTGCCACTATCACATTGACAGAATACCCCTGAAAGTTTGATCCCATAGTTCAGGATCTGGAAACCTATGCCAACTGCAATGTGTACTTTGATCACCAGATAACTGTGCAAAAGTCCTTTTTCATTGCACAGCTTGTGGCTGAAGGTATGCATCCACGTCCAGGGATTTAATCATGCCATAGTACTCTGCTGTCATCAGGTTGATCAGTGAATATATGACAAGAACAAAAACTGTTAAAACGAAGAAGGCAGCACAGTATTCAAGCAGGATCCGATTTATTCAAACTCCAAAAAATATAATAAAAACAAAAACCTTCATTAACATGTACTAAGCACTTTCACCCATCTCCACAGTGGGCATCTTCAGAGTACAATGAACATAGAACATCTACATCATTAAATACACTACAAGTAGCACAACGCCCTAGAATAGCAGCCAATGAATGGTTCGAATTAATTAGCATAATTAATTAAATTAAATTCATGGTACCTAACCTTTCTTTCTCTTTATGAATTCTGACAAAACATAATGCACTAAGAATCTAAAAATCTAAAAATGCTCTGGCAATTTATGGTGAAGATAAACAATGACTAAATAGTAATTAAATAGGTAATATAATATAAAATAATCTTTACACTATAAATATATAATTTAAAATATGTAAAATATAAATACATAATTTCTAAATGAATGTCATTTAAAATGAATAAATATGTATATATGAAAACAGTCGTAGTTTAATAACCAATAATGTTCAATGACACCTAAGACATATTAAGCTTAAAAGTATACTAAAGTTTGTATATGTACATAAATAAGTAAATAAATGTATATATTTATACTTAAAAACTTAAATAACTCAAAAACTTTAAAACCATAACAAATGTGTCTAAATAATCATATACAGTAAGATTTATGTTTTAATATACTGGCAATGAAAATGTGATAATTAATTCTTGGTGGATTTGTAGCATCCAATCTCAATTGCCATAAACACTCTTTGGCATCCAATAGGTTTTTATCGTCACCCCCTTTTTTGTTGTTTGGAATTCTGTCAATAACAAAAAATATAAATCTCTTGAATTCTTTACATTTCTGGCTATGTGTATATAGTAAACTAAGTTTTTTTTGTTTCTTATGTCTCTTGTATGTTCGAGTATTCGGTCCCTAAGTTTCATGATGGTCTTCCCTACGTAATATGCTGAACAGCTTGTACATGTCGCTATATATACTACCATCTTGGTATTACAATTACAGTACCCGGGACATCTAATAGTTCTGACGTTGTTCTGAACAACTACATAGGGACCATCATTTATAAACTTACAAGTACTGCATAGACCACATTTACTCATTTTAGACATTTTGTGTAATTCCTTATTGGTACTTGTCTCTAATAGTTGCTTTAAATTCATACCCCTACTATACGTAATCTTGGGGTAACTACCAGTAATATCAGTGAGTTCTGTTTTGTTCATAAAAACACTAAGCCATGTCTTGTGAACTATATTGGAAATTTTGGATGCTGTTTCATTATATGGAATTATAAACGCGTCCCTCTTGTTTCTCTCTTCTTTGTTGGATATGTCACTATCTATTCCAAATTTAATTTGTGTTAGGTTTCTGTTAACCATCACCTCTTATTAATTCTTGAGGATAACCCCTATCAAAAAACATGTTAATATGTTTATCAATTTCATCTTGAAATAACGTGTCATCACTCACTGTTCTCGATAGTCTAACCATCTGCCCTTTCACTAGATTCTTTTTTTGAAACTGGGGATGGCAGCTATCATAGTGCAAAAATGAATTCGAATACGTCTTCTTTAGAAATATGTTGGAACCAATCCTATCATCTTTTATATAAAATAGTATGTCTAAATACTCACAACTATTTTCATAAATAGTGCTAGTAAATTTCAAAAAAGTTGTTGTAGTACCCAAAAATTTCACAAATTCCTGAATTGCTTCCTTATTCCCTTTCCAAAAAATAAGAATATCATCCAGGTATCTTAAATATAATACTATTTTAAACAAAGAAAAAACCACAAACTTGTAAAATCACGAGCTGCAGGAACTCCGACCAGCCAACAAAGACTCAATTGCAAATGCACATATGATGTCCACATATATAATCCACACGAAGATGCACGAATAAACAAACAACCAACTTTATTTTCTGAACATAGAGTTAAGCGCTTTTCGTCCCACTATGTTGTGGGACTTCTTCAGACTAACAAGAACAAATTTCTAAAGGCGTTTGGTCAAATTTGGCGCCAAATATTCACTGTATCCTAGCAACAATAACAAATAACGAACAGCTCCGGTTGTTTATAAGTGTTTTGACTCATATAACATTTAAGACATGTACATTAAAGAACAAGTTGTATAACCAACTAAAATTAAATCTATGCATCATAAAATAAAACATTTAAATCATTCTATACGGCGCCATACAAAATCGCCATAACATAGCAGCAATACTCTAGCAGCTCCATTCCATAATGATGTTTCAACCAGATGGAATGTATACAAACATGTACATTAAAATGTACATTGTATAGACAACAAAAGGCAAATCTATACATCATAAAATGGAACATTTAAATAATTCCATACGGCGCCATACATAGTCACTGTAGCATAGCAGCAATGCTCTAATAGCCCAGTTTCGTGATGATATTGCAACCAGATAGAATGTATACAAACGTATATTTAAAACCTGTATGTTAAAGAAGATGAAATAAATCTGACAGGTTTGTAATATATAATTGCAATCACATAAAAGTGGTAGTATACCAAACGCACAAAACAGTAGCTGCTTACTATTAATTACACAAAATATAATAAAATTTAAAAAATATATAATAAAAAATAATAAAAAAATTAATAAAAAACATGTATGTACATTTATAAAATATCTGACAAATGTTATTGATAAAACCCTATAAATCTATTAACTGGTGTAGTGAACACTGAACGGTGAAACTAACACTAACAAAAACTGACTATAAATGTTCCCAACATTAAACAAAAAATAAATAAAAAATAAAAACAAGGGTCATAAATGCCAAAGACGCCAAGTGTATTGTGAATAATTTCATCTACGCAAGCTTCTTAGTTTTAAAATGGGATAAAGGGAACACATTTCATTTAAGCCTGGTGGAGTACTGGCATTACAACGGAGTTGCCAGTATAATTCCAAAACTTCAAGTAAGACTTGATCTGGACCATCTCTCCCATCTGGAACATAGTTTAATTTATGTCCTGCCTTCTACATTGGCAAAACTGACAGGAAATTGCATGAGCGTGTCTACGAGCATTTATATGCTATTAGGAAAAACAAGTTAGACAATGCATTAGCTAAACACAGTACAGAAAATATTAATCACGCATTTTCATTCAGAGCAATAAACACAATTGTTCCAGATGGGAGAGATGGTCCAGATCAAGTCTTACTTGAAGTTTTGGAATTATACTGGCAACTCCGTTGTAATGCCAGTACTCCACCAGGCTTAAATGAAATTTGTTCCCTTTATCCCATTTTAAAACTAAGAAGTTTGCGTAGATGAAATTATTCACAATACACTTGGCGTCTGGTATTTATGGCCCTTGTTTTTATTTTTTATTTATTTTTTGTCTAATGTTGGGAACATTTATAGTCTGTTTTTGCTAGTGTTAGTTTCACCTTTTAGTGTTCACTACACCAGTTAATAGATTTATAGGGTTTTATCAATGATAACATTTGTCAGGTATTTTATACATGTATACACGTTTTTTATTTTTTTTATTTTTTATTATATATTTTTTAATTTTATTATATTTTGTGTAATTAATAGTAAGCAGCTACTGTTTTGTGCGTTTGGTATGCTACCACTTTTATGTGATTTCAGTGATATATTACAAACCTGTTAGATTTATTTCATCTTCTTTAACATACAGGTTTTAAATATACATGTTTGTATACATTCTATCTGGTTGCAATATCATCATGAAACTGGGCTATTAGAGCATTGCTGCTATGCTACGGTGACTATGTATGGCGCCGTATGGAATGATTTTAATGTTCCATTTTATGAAGTATAGATTTGCCTTTTGTTGTCTATACAATTTGCATTTTAATGTACATGTTTGTATACATTCCATCTGGTTGAAACATCATTATGGAACGGAGCTGCTAGAGTATTGCTGCTATGTTACGACGATTTTGTATGGTGCTGTATAGAATGATTTAAATGTTTTATTTTATGATGCATAGATTTAATTTTAGTTGGTTATACAACTTGTTCTTAATGTGTATGTCTTAAATGTTATATGGGTCAAAACACTATTATAAACAACCTGAGCTGTTCGTTATTTGTTGTTGTTGTTGCTAGGATACAGCGAATATTTGGCGCCAAATTTGACTATTTAAACACCTTTAGAAATTTGTTCTTGTTAGTCTGAAGAAATCCCACAACATAGTGGGATGAAAAGCGCTTCACTCTATGTTCAGAAAATAAAGTTGGTGGTTTGTTTATTCATGCATCTTCGTGTGGATTATATATGTGGACATCATATGTGCATTTGCAATTGAGTCTATGTTGGCTGGTCGGAGTTCCTGCAGCTCGCAGTTCGTGTTACTATTTTAGACCAGTAACCAGAGGTAAAAAGGAACTCTCTCCCAAAATGCCAATACCACATTAGCATATATAGGAGCACATCTGGCACCCATAGCCACCCCTGTACATTGTAATACTCCCCATCAAGAAAAATAGTTATTTAAAACCATTTCCATCAGTTCCACTATAAGCTTACTTTTGACAGTATGCATGTCACTAACTCTTGATAAACTAGCTTCAAACATTTCTAAACCTAAAACGTGTGGTATAACAGAAAATAAATTAATGACTTTTATGGTGACCATAATTGTGTCTGAATTGATGTCAGATGTATGTTCTCTCACAACATCTAAGCAATGCCATGAATCTTTGAGTATATGGGGTAACTTGCTCAAGATACCTTTACAATGAACATCTATATATAGCTTCAGTTTTAGAACCTTTTACTGAAAACTATAGGCCTAAAGGGTGGATTGTTCACATCTTTATGTATTTTGAGAATGCCAAAGATGGATGGTGTGATTGGTATCTCTACCATCAAATAGTCATACTCTTCTTTCTTTAATACACCATCCATCAAAAATTCATGCAACTGCCAATCAAGTTTAGTGTATGCCTTATATACCTCATACTTAGAAACCTTTTCATAGGTGTTGCAGTCACTTAACATAAGTGTCATTTTACTCAAATAGTCCGTGTTGGACATGACCACTACCCCACCACCTTTATCAGGTTTCATAACCCTGTATTTGTCTGTTGTAGTCAGTTCCTTTAGACAGAATCTTTCTGCTGAAGTCAAATTGTCATACGCTGTACTCTCCTTAACACACCTGCGTATTTGTGTTTCACATAACATTTCAAAGAGATGCATCATAGGATTTTGTAGGGGTATGAAAGTACTTGTTCTTTTCAGTGTCAATATTCCGTCATCTATCGTTGGTCTAATATTGTTTTCAAAAAACATTTTTAAATTCAACATTCTAATATACAATCTTAAGTTAATCAAGATTTTGCCTACATATTTAAACTGGGGGATAAATGTAAAGCCTTTCTTTAATAACATAATATGGCTAGGTATAAGATCATTTCCAGAATAATTACATATAGAAAATCCACCATTTTCAATAACTGAACAAGATTGTTTAAACAAACAAGTATCATTTGAATCAGACATAATGTTTAAAATCCACTATTTCATTATTAATACTAAAATCTGTTAGTGTAGATGTCAAGTCATTGTCCTGTATGTAATCAGAAACCAAATTAATGGGAAAGCCAGTATCCCCTTGCCCTAGGCTTTCAATAACAGTATTCATGTGAACGTTTGTTTTTAAAGTTTTTGAGTTAAGTATAAATATATACATTTATTTATTTACTTATTTATGTACATATACAAACTTTAGTATACTTTTAAATTTAATATGTCCTAGGTGTCATTGAACATTAATTATTGGTTATTAACTACAACTGTTTTCATATATACATATACATATTTATCTATTAATTTTAAATGATATTCATTTAGAAATTCTGTATTTATATTTTACATATTTTAAATTATATATTTATAGTGTAAATATTATTTTATATTATATTATATATTTAATTACTATTTAGTCATTGTTTATCCTCACCATAGATTGCTAGAGCATTTTTAGCTTTTTAGATTTATAAATTCTTAGTGCATTATGTTTTGTTAGAATTCATAAAAAGAAAGAAAAAAACCAGATTTTCACGGTAGTACTGGTATTGTAATCTGACTGTTGATGTTATAATGAAGTTATACAATCTGTTTTCCTATGTTTGACTGTTTATGTATGCACTTCCAGCAAGTGGTGTGAAACCCAGCTTGCTCATCCAGAGAATGACCAATCCACATATTTCCTGGTCTAATACCTTCCAAAACCACTGAAGTACAATCAAAGTTTGTCTGAGGTGTAACCCAAACTTTTAAAGGTTAGGTACCATGAATTTAATTAATTTAATTATGCTAATTAATTTGAACCATTCATTGGCTGCTATTCTACGGCGTTGTTACTTGTGTATTTAATGATGTAGATGTTTTATGTTCATTGTACTCTGAAGATGCCCACTGTGCAGATGGGTGAAAGCGCTTAGTACATGTTAATGAAGTTTTTTGTTTTTATTATAATTTTTGAAGTTTGAATAAATCTGATCCTGCTTGAATACTGTGCTGCCTTCTTCGTTTTGATCAGTGAATATAATGCCCCATTCGGTTTGTATGTCTCCCAACACTCGAGCTGACATGAAGACCATGCTTTCACACACAAAAAAAAAAAAATGAAAGGCCTAAATCACCAAAACTATTCAGACTGTCTCAAAGCCTTGTTCCTCTAATTGATATCTTATATGCTTCTAAGAAACAGCATCTACTTTATAGATCCTTGACAGAATCTGTTCTGTCAGACCAATTACATATTCACAAATCCAATGGTAGTGTGAACACAGGATCAAAGGATCTCAGTCTTTTGCAACATGAATAGAACATGCTGGAGGGATAAATATATTACCTTTTATGTCTTAACGTAAAGCAAAGTACTTCTTTTACTGTATTCAAACATAGTTTGGATGAATCGAGGGAAACTGCAAATTCACTCATGGTTTAGCACCCATCTTCTTCATGGATAAGGTCAACAAGTAAATGTCCCAGCATGTTCCTGTTCTGCCTCCCTCTGGGTTATTTTATGCAAAATATAAGGGCTAAAGTCTACCGTGGGATTGAAAGGCTTCTTAAGATCCTCACAGATCAGTATCCAAGTACCTACAAACCTATGGATTTCACGATTCGCCTCACAAGGTTTGCTTTCTAGGCGCAATTCTTGTCATCCATGTTTAGAACACACAAGCTGGTTATGATCGGAGACCTATCGTAATTCTCTGTTTTATGGGCCATGATTGCTCAGGGTATGGCCTTATGCCTCATGGATTTTCAAGGAGTACTGCATTGGTAAAAGATAATATGCAAAAGATTGGTGGAAAAATGAAGTTGGTGTTTGCATACATCTTCACCCTAATGAATAACTCTGGAAAGTGAAGCTGCTAGTTAAAAGAATCATCTAAGAATGCACTTTCTAAATGCGAAGTATAATGTATGTGCTTGCCTGTGCCCTAAATTAAGTGCAATGATCCAGCAGTGCGTAATTGCTTCATTGTGTTTACTACCACTAATGTGGGTTAATTAAAATGTCTAAAGAATTTTAAAGTGATTAGGTAATTACCAATCTTTTAACAGTTTGAAACTACACTTCACAGCCACTTGTTTCCTTCTTCAGTGTTGTTTCACCTGATTTCCATCTTTTTTGAGGTCCCTTCTCTGCAGTTTCACTGACATTTGTGGGCTATTGCTTGTAGATTTTTTTTTGTTTTGCATGCATGCTGTGTAAACTTGGCACATACATTTTTAATCTGTCATCTCATCATCTGCCTTGTCAACTTGGAGGAGCTACCCAACTTTAAAAAAATGAAACTAGGAAAACAAGGATCCCTAAAGCAGTCGACTGTTACACTTTTGTGGGTGTATATGGTTGGAATTGCACCCCTGAAATTATAAGCAGGAAGCTGAAGGGATTTATACAGTAAGGCGCAGTATATTGTAAGCTAGAAATACATACAATAGGGTAACAGTCTGTTTGAATTTGACACCACTATATTGAAATTCTTATTACGTGGTCCTTTGTGTTCCTGTTCTGCTAAAGAGTCCTTTGCTGCGCATTTATGAAACAGATGGAATCTTACACATGATGCACCTTCTTTAGGGTGATCTTCCTTGTCAGCTTGTAGCTGGATTCATTCCCTTGAAACAGTCCTTACTGATATCAGCATAAACTGGTACAGTACATTGTCAGTTTTTCCAGTGGTCCTCCTTAGCTGCAATTAGCTTTTAAGGACACTTGCATTTAGAGAGACAGATACACACACAATATAGTGACTTCTTCATAGGCAAGTACTAGACTAGCTGTCCTAGTGGGCCATTTTAAGCCTAGCCAGTTTCCCCTCAGAGGTGAGAATCAAACCCTGTACTTGGTGTGTTTTGTGAGGTAAACACCTTAACCATTATGCCAAACTTCAACCTTGAGATAGATATGCACAGAATATAGCGATTTATCCATCTTATCTAACAACCTCCTCTGCTCTTTATTCCTTTTTTTTTCCGTTTTTGCCCCAGAGGTGATTTGACTGGCTAGTCTGTTAATCTAGGCCCCTTCTCCCTTCATCCTCAGCGATGCTAACAGCTCTGCTCATACCTCCAGATTTTGCCTTGTATTTTAGGTTTGTTTCTCATAAAATTACCTTTTTTCTGGCAATTTATTGAAAAATCACTAAGGATTGACATCACTAAATGAGGTACATTTGAGCTTCAGACTCCATGATTTTGAGACTTTGTCCCCCCTGTTATTTTTAGCTTTGTCCAGATTTCTTGCACTTGGAGATTGAGAGGTAGACATGCAGGGTATTCTGAGGTCGTGTCCAACTTGCCAGAATCCTCTTTGTACCTCTCTCGAGAGAGGAAAACCCACACCCTCACTTCCCACATAACACTGTCAAATCAGGAAAATAGGCTGAGAGTCATGCTTCCTGCCATTCAGACTTGCACAGAGTTTCTGTACTGTGTTGCCATCTTATGTACAAGTGAATGTAGGAATCCGATTCCTTTAATCTCCTATCTCCTATACTTATTTTTTTTTTTTGCCAGAATGAGCTGAGGGCTGTCAACCATTGTTTCATTTTGTCTTGAAATGTACTTTGTTGGAGCTTCCTGCCCACTAGGTGAGTATTTGCCACTGTAAGTCCTGTCAAATAAAAAGAATAGCCCCAATAGCATTTTTGTCCTACAAGGTACCTTATTCCAGCTCACTTTGACAACCTTATCAACTGATCATTGTTTCCCCTTGTTCTCCTTCACTTCATGGGTCTTCTACAGGAAGTCAATCTGCCTTGCACTACTTGTAGGTCTTCAGTCAATGATTACCCCACATGCAGAGCAACCTTGGTTCTCACCCTCTCCTTGTAAGTTTAGGAACATCCTCCCACCCACTAGTTTATTACAGTCCAATAGCTTTAACCACATTTTCCAGTATACTTTTAAAATCAGTGCCTAGTACTATCCTACAAAGTAGCAGTAATTAGAGAACATACTGGTTGTTTTAAATACATCTTATAAAAGTTGCAACTTTATTGTCCCTTTAACAGTAAGATCAGGTTTTAACTAGTACTAAATATTTATCTAAATTATATTTTCATTAAGGATCTTGCTTTAGATTAGGTTTGGAAGCACATTACAGGCTAATTTTGAAAGACTTTATAAGCAATGGTTATCTTGTGCAATGTAAAAATGTAACCTTAAGCTTATAAATGAGTCCTTGTTTATGTCCTTAAACATGTATGAGAAATGTAAGCATATTTAGATTATGGAGATACAGCAGTAGCCCCACCCAGTGGTCATATTAAAAAAAAAACTATTACTACATAGACAAATAATTCTGACTACACCCACAAAAGCCTTGGCTTTCCTGAAGTAGCCATAAGCCAAACAAAAACAGAACCTTGTAGATGTGCATGTTTACAGACCTCCCACCATACCACTCAACTGTCCAAATGTTAGTTATGCCCCTAGTTTGTTCTGAAGATTTTACTGCATCCTTGCATCCTTGTTGTAAGTCATTAATAGCATTTAAAAAGTGTTCCTAATTTGGGGCCTTTTCTCCTAATTATTGTTTGCTTTGTCCATTACTCTGGAGGCAAAAGTAGAGGTATGTTTCACAGCGACATTAAATTAAAAATATGTAGTCACTGTGTGATGGCAGCAAAGACTACACTTGACAAAATAGCTCAGTTTGAAACTGTACCAAACAAGAATTAAGCTCTTAAGAGCACTTATTGAGGCCTGGCAACCTCACAAAACATTCTTGGTAATCTGTGACTGAGACACAGCCTGCCTGTGGCCGAATATCCATGAAAGCATAGAAAAGACATGCTTAGCTGAATCCTGCTATCACTTCATATGGTACATAAATATCACAGCTGCATGTTGCCTTGGCATTCACTCTGTGGCTAAGGCTGTTGTGTCATAGACAGGATCCAGTGCCTGTCTACCCAATGCAAGACGTACTGTGAGTCAGAGTCTTCATCTTTTAGTCTTTCTCTTTTCCTGGGGGAGTGCAGGTATTGAACAGGAGATTTTGCATCCCTATAGTGTCTTTTCCAAGACTAAATGAAATTAAATACACGTATGTTTGCTAAATATGAGAAGTCTCAATGCTGAAAGGGGTGACAAAAGCTTTTTGTACTTGCAGAATGTTAACTGTATCATTACTGAAATAATTGTAACTGTCTAAAATGGCAATCGCAAGTTTAGGGTAAAACTCTCTTCATTGCTGGAGATAAAGTACAAGAGGTAGCAGTGTTTCACTCTATGTAAAACCTGCGCCCAAAATCCAAAGCCAAGAAAACAACTTGGGGAAAAGTACTTGTACAATAATTAGAGTAAGAGGTATTTAATATAACAGAGAAATCTACCATATACCATGCGTGTCCAATACAGAAACTAAGGAGTTCCTGAACAAAACTGTAGGATGTAAAATTGTAATCCTTCTGGGGAATTTCAAATGCTCAAATATTAAATGGGTTAACTGGTCAACATCATATAAATATGTCCAGATATTGATTCATTATCAAAACAACTGTGAACAAATACAAACTCTACCTAGGGATGGCATTACTTCAGATATTCACTTCTGCTCCCCAAAAATGGTTGTACCAGGTGTAATTAGCACACATCATGTTATATTTAGCTCAGTAGTAAAACTGGTTATTCATATATAAGCCATCTTCCCTGGACCTTTCCAGTAAAAACTATGATGCAGTTAATGTCATGGTTAAAAAACAGATTTGGGCACTATCCTCAGTGGCCCAAAGAAGTATGCTGAAAATTCTGTCAGTAAGTTTTATGATGACATTAACTTTTGCATTCAGCAAAAAAGTCCTCTGGTGGAATCATCAACATAACAGGATTTAAAACAGGTCGGAAGTACTACTGAATTTTCAAAAACTGCTGTAGGCATATAGAAAATGAAATCAAAGTACATAAACTACTTTTTCCTTAGCAAATCTTCTATATCTAACCACAAACTATGCTTGTTCTCAACTGTTGAAAGCAGTAAGGCATTCTTTAACTGCATCAGGAAATCAAAGAAGAAACCGTGTGAATGTAATAAAATTGTCATTAAGCAATGCAGAAAAATTATGTGCAAACTTCATAGTAAGAAAAGAAATGTGCCAGAGTGCTATAGAGACAGATACAGACATCCATTGCATAAAATATCACTGATTGTTCCTGGTAGGTATTTTCTCTTTTCCTTGCTCTACCTGCTCCGTTTGCCCTATGGGCTCACTGCACTCCCTTACCCTACCCCCAAATTCCACCCACCCCCAGGGCATCTATACTTATACTCCAAATACCCACACCCACTCCCTTATGATCCAATCCAGCCAACCCATCACCAACCAATCAAAATCCCTTACAACCCACCCCCTACCTATCACTGCTCACCTCTCCCACTATACTCTGCTTAACCTACTTCTCCATCTATTCTGTATCATACCCACCCTCCAATTAATTCAAATTTCACCATGTTTCCTAAACCTACTTCCTTCTCATCTCAAACACTCATCCTCACCTTATCCTATGTTTACTATCTCACTCAGCCCCTTTTCTTTAACCATTCACCATCTTTTCATATTACCAATCCACTTCCCAAACCACCCTCTAAGCCAGCAATCCTTGTATCACCCTGCCTATATCCTATCAGCAACCACCTACTGTTTCCCTACAAACTCATTTCTTTCCATAAGTACTCAGCTCCCTCAGCAACCTACCATACCTCTGCAAGTCTCATGACACTCTACTCTGATAATAAGCTATCCAAGCACCTCCTCAACCTAATTCACCAGCTAACTACCATCCTTCTCTCTGGCGACATACATCCTAACACAGGCCCCCTAATCCCCACCTCAACATCCAAATCCATCTTATTCACCTCTCTAAATGCCCAAAGCATAGCCAACAAAATCCCTAACCTCCCTGCCTGGCTCCACCACAATCAACCAGATATCCTGTCTATTTCTGAAACCTGGATAAAACCTCAAGTAAAGGACTCTGAAATAACACCCCCCCAACTGTTCTATCATCAGAAAAGATAGAACCCACAAAAGAGGTGGTGGAGTAGCTCTCCTATACTCATCATCCCCATCTGTTCTTCCCTATACTAAACCTATTCCCCAGTGCAGCAACCCCAAAGTAATCTTGGCACTACTTCAACTAAATAAACACACATACATATGCATAGCCTCCCTATACATTCCGCCTGGGGACATCGCTGTACTTGAAGATATTCTCTCCTGGCTTTCCACCAACATTAGTAATGAAACAATAATCTTAGGTGACATGAATATAAATTGGTCCTCCATCCAGTCCCCTACAAACTCCCTTAGTATTAACCTTTATAATTTATCTCAGCTAATCAATTCTACTACTAGACCCTCTAAAGACCTTTCCAGTGGCAATATCCTAGACTGTGTCTTAGTTTCTCACTCTCATTATTTCTCCAATAGTGGCATAGTTCCCAGTTCCCTCAGTGACCACCTCCCCACATTTGCCCACCGCCTTCCTTCCCCCCTTACAAATATCTCATAACTGTATTTCCACTCATTCCCTTAAAAACTTTAATCCACATACCTTCTCTAACTCACTAAAATCAATAAACTGGGGCCCTCTGAAAACTCTCCCCCTAGATAATGCTGTAACCTACTTCAACTCAGCATTCTTAAACTTCCTAGATGCGTTTGTCCCTTTAAAAACTAAAAGAATAAATAGCAAAACTGACCCATGGCTAACCAAGGATACACTAACTGCCATGCACCTTAGAGACAAAGCTTGGCTATGCCACCAGAAAAATAAGACCCCTTCCACCCTTAATGAATACAAAGCACTCCACAACAATGTCAAAAAGCTTATCACAGTAGACCACAAAGCCTATTTCTCCATACTGCAAAGTACCCATAAAACAAATCCTAAAAGATTCTGGAATGGAATCTCCACCATCCTTAATCCTGGCAAAAAAGAAAACCCTTGTCCTGACCCTAATGCTCTAGACATAGATCTGGCCACACAATTCAACTCTTTCTTCATCAACTCAGTTAGCAAACTTACCTCATCCTTCAGTGACAGTACTAGTCCCCCTACTACTTCATCTCCTCCCCTATCCTACCCTTCACTATTAAATACCTCTACCCCTCAACACACTCCTTTTTCTCTAAAACCCATTCCCACATCCACCATAAAAAAAACTTCTCCAGAAACTGAAACCTTGCTCCAGTGCCCCGACAACATCCCCTCTTACTTTCTTAGCATAGCCGCCGAAGCCATTGCCTTTCCCATCTCTATTTTAATCAGTCGTTCTATCCAAGAAGGCTATGTACCCCAACTTTGGAATTTGGCCTTCGTCTCACCCCTTCACAAAGGGGGCAACAACAATATCATCACAAATTTCCATCCAGTCGCTATCTTATCCCCCATCTCCAAAGTACTTGAAAAATGCATCCATCTACAATTCCTACCCTATCTTATAGACAAGCACTTACTAACTCCCACACAGCATGGTTTCAGACCAGGCCACAGCACTACCACTGCTCTTCTTTCCTTCCTAGAAACTGTTAACAAAGGCTGTGACTCTGGCTGTACTGTATCTACCCTCCTACTGGACCTCTGTAAGGTCTTTGATACCATCTCACACAACCTTCTCTTAACTAAACTCTCTAATCTAAACCTATCCCTTTCCTCTCTCAACTGGTTCTCCAGTTACCTCTCAAATAGGCAACGAGCAGTTAAATGGAAAAAAGCCACCTCCCCATTCCTCAACACCACAGGAGTACCACAAGATTCCATTCTGGGTCCCCGTCTGTTTAATATTTTCATAAATGATTTCCACGCTCAATCCCGAACACGAACCTTATCCAGTATGCCGATTTAACTATAATCTATTCTGCCACCTCTATCCCCACTCTCTTAAAACTAATCCAGGATGTGTCTCTATCACTGAACAGTGGATGAGAGACAGTCAGCTAGCACTCAATACCTCAAAAACAAAACTTGTTATTTACCCCTTCTAAAACAACCTCTGATAAAAACTCATTCTCTATCAGCCACAACAATACACCTCTCAAAATAGTATCTGATGCCAAGCTATTAGGTGTCCTCATTGATGACCAGCTTAAATTCAGCTCCCACCTACAAATAAACATAAAAAAAAACCACCAGAAACTTGGTATGCTCTACCGCTATTGTCACAATCTCACTTCCTCTAAGTCCACTCTTTCTACCACATTCCTCATCCCTTCCCTCCTATATGGTGCCCCACTCCTAACCAACCTCCAATCCTCACTTAAGTCAAAAATCTCCTCCTGCTACAAGATCGCCAAGTTTGCCACTAGCCACAAATCTTCTACCCATCACTGTATTGCCCTTCACATACTAAATTGGTTAGAGCTACCCAATTATCTCACCTACATTCAACTTGCTTATGTTCACAAACTCATTTTTAGCCCCTCCCTCTGTCCCTACCTATCCTCCTCCTTTAAAATGCACCTTCCAGAAATATCCTTAAGATCAAACAATCAAAACTTGAAACCCACCCGCCCTCCTGGCAAAAATCTACTATCCTTTGCCCTTGTTTGGCAGTGGAACTCCCTACCACCACCCATCCGTACCATTTCTAGTCACTCTTCCTTCAAGACTTTCACTCCACTTGCATCTAAACCATCTTTGGGAATGCTCCCGCTCCCATCCCACATAATCTCTTCTCCTCTCTATACCTCAGTCATCTCATGTACTTCAAACTCTTGTTTCTTGACCTTGTAAAGTAGTAGCAAAAGTTTACAACAATTTTCATTTTTCTTAACTTTGTATCTTTAAATACTGTGATTTTATTTGTACTTCTGTATTTACTGTGATACAATTACTTGATTATAACTTTTTTGGTATTATGGAGCTTTTCTCCCCAGGACTCCATTGAAAATGGGTTCTTCTTGGCCCAATGGACCATCCTGGCAAACAAACTGCACATAAATAAACTGCAGACTTAATTGCTATCGCAGTGGAATAAGACAACATAACTTGGTGGCTTCCTGTGTAGAATCAAGGGAAAGTGTTAGCATGTGGATATGTGCAATAATTAACAGGCTATGATGGTATTGATTTATAAATTGTGTGTTTGGGGGGGGTCACATCAAATCCAAACAATTTGACATGTCAGCCTGACCAGTCTTCTGTGTAAAAATCATGTGGAGAGGCATATTGCAGCTTGTCCAAAAACTGCACTAGTGACCTCTGTCTGTAAAATATGTAGTTGTGAGTTAAGGATGTCCTTACTTTTCATATTCTGATTTTCCTTAAAGGGGTAGCAACAGCACTTGATGGGCTTGACAGTGCATAGTGCTTATGTTTGTTTTGGTGAGGCATTAAGCAATGTTCCACACAAGATCTAATTGACAAACGTAAAGCATTATATGTCGCTCTGTATGTACTTCATTGGGTAAGATGGCAGTTAAGACAGAGGAGACATGTCTAGGCTTGTTGGAGCACTTGCATTTTGCTAAAAACTAACAAAAAACATTTGTTGTCTAGTGTTCAGTTGTAGATGTGGTGTTCAGGTGGTTACAATCATGTTCTTACAACTAGTCAAATCTCACCCATTTATTAGCAAAGGTGTAGCAAGGCATGCTCAGTATACTCAAATGAGAATATTTTTACTAAGTATCTCTTAAAACCTTCATTACTGAAGAAGCATAGAACGTTCATGCTGTCTTAGCTAATGCTTTTACATTAGAGCTCTATACTAATTATGCTTATATAATAAGAGTTGACATGCCCTCTTATTTTTGAAACTAATGTGCTCATTTCCTGTTAGTGTAGGGGTAATATTTTGATGCTAGAGTCCATTTTTAAAAGATAGATGGGTAGTGGGGGCAGCAACATTAGGTGCGAGTACAAAATATAAATTTCTGGTTACACCCCTCCATGGACTAAGATCAGAGATGTTCTTCACATCAAAGTCCTCATTATTGTAGTCAGAAAAATCACTAAAGGGGAGAGCAAAGTGTGTTGCAGTCACAATGATCTCAGGGGGGAGGGTAGGCATGGAACACTAGAGAATGCATTTTTTACTCTGACCCTACATTTGTTTTGGCAGAATTGCAGTACGTAGTATTTTATAGTTACTAAGATGATGTAGATTTTATGAAAACCAATGCCCAGAGGAGTTCACTGCAGGCTGCATTGAACCCAAAATTTTTAATGACTGATTTTGCGTATAGGAGTGTGCATATATGCATGGCTCTCTTTTGAACTAGATGAAGGGAGCCATATATTTGAGTATGATGAGCCTCCTATAGGTAGGGCTCCCTGGACAGAGGCATGTGTCATAAATTCTGCAAGTTCTGTTCTTGATTGCATTGTGTAATTTGAACCTTACCATAGCTGCTTGATAGCTATATACAATAAAATAGGATTCAAATTATGCATGATGAGATTGTTGACTGACAGCTTAGTTTTCTCTGCAGGTAAGGTCATGAAGTTAAGCCCTGCTGCTGAAGAAGTTGCCACCTTCTATGCCAAGATGTTGGACCATGAGTATACAACTAAGGATGCCTTCCGCAATAACTTCTTCCATGACTGGAAAAAGGTACTGTTAACTTAGAGATGGAAGTGGTTCTGTAACTAGAAGTCTTCAGGAGTTTTTCTGTTAAATGGGCAAATATTCAGTGTACATTACAGTAAGCGTGAAGCATAATCATTCTGTGTACATTAACTACAAGTAGACCCATGTGAAATAAGTACGTCTGCACCATTGTAGATGACTTCTGTATATGTCAGTCGTATTGTATGATGATTGTCATTCCGTGCAATGCTGGAGATGGAATGCTGTAAAGTATACTCCTGCATTGCACATGGAACTTGGAAACTTTGTCACGGCAGTTATCTGCTTTGATCTAACTAGCATCATAGTGAAAACTGGTCACTGATTTTCTCTTTGCTGTTCTACTTTCCATTTATTTACTTGCATCACATGCCACATGGCCACCAGTTTAATGACTTGTTGCAAATACTATACTTTTTTCTGTTCTAAACTACCTCAGTACTGTTTATCATTAAGCACCCTTAAGCAGCCCAATAGAATGGTTATAGTGGGATCACAAGTTGACTGCGATCTTAACTTTGACTACCATGTGCCTACCGATTGTAAGAAAAGCTTTCCGCATAGCTCACTTGATTAGTAAAGGCATTGCCTCGAGAGCAAAAGAAGTTATAACCGCCCTAGTGCACGTATCTGGCCCAGAATTGAGTATAATGCCCTATTCTGTATGCGCTGTGCTAAGTAGCTGCAGAAATTAGAGAGACCTTAGAGGTTTCTAACAAAGATGATCAAGGGACTCCACTATACTCTGTATCGTATAGACTTCTCAGGGGAGACTTATGCTTGCCCTACAGAGCAACCCAAGACCCAAACCTAATGAACTTACTGCATATCTGTAAATCAAATAGGTCTAGCGGTACCCATTCCAGGGACTTAAATACAGCCTGCGATGTAAATAGGACATGCTGGAGGGACAGACTTATCTGCCAGCAACTGACATGGCTTTGGAGTAGGCTACCAGTCCATGTGAAACAGAGCACCTGTATGACACTGTTCAGGAGGAACCTGGATGAATGGATGGAACACTATACATTTTTACTGGAGACAGTGCCCATAACCCACCTGGATATAGGAAGTCCATCACTAAATGCAATCTTGGGTACTGACTAGTACTTCTGTGGTATTACATTTGTTTTTTAATGGCTAGGCTTAAAATGTCCTCCTGGTAGATAAGTTGGTAATCTCCTATGATCATCTTGTAGATTTTGTTTCATATGTGGGAGCCATACATATGTCCTTTCATTGTTCTGATTGAATGTAGCATGCTCAGAGATAATTTTTCAGAGCATGCACATTAGGACATTGCCTTAATTGATTGCTTTTTGTCAACTTTATGCACATTGACATTTGGATCATTTTTGTTTTAAGCTAGACCCATGTATAGTTAGTATACATTGTTTATAATGTACCCGTTAAGAATGTATTTGTACATATCTGTGCACTCATTATAAATACGTAACTGTATGTATAGATGCGTACCAAATATATATATGTATGCACTTGGAGATTTGTGTTTGTAAGAGGCGATGGTGCATCACCCTTTCCACATTTCATGAGCTGATCAGTTTACTGCTTTAGTTTAGACTTATTGCTAAAAGATTGTCAGGCCAGTTTTCTGTACAAACTACAAAGGGTGCCCATGGAGAAACTTAATGCTGTGCTAGGGGTAATATTACCAAGCGAAGTTGATGATTATGCTTCATTCATGATGGGAAAAAAGGGTCTTCCTGTGATTTAGCAACTGTACTTGCATATCTGTATTGTCTTTTTCACTTGACTGTTACAACATACCTCTACCAGGACTTTTCACAGTACATTCAACTTGGCTATTAACTAATTGGGCAGCCCTCCTAGGCAGGGTTGGGATGCTTCTTCTGTGATGTAGGGTTTCCATTAACAGTGCTCTCCCCAGGGCTAACCTCATACTGCTTTTGGAAACAAATGTTATTTACTGTTGGAGAGGCCCTCCTCAAATAAGGTATTACAGTTCTGTAATGTACTTTCTGTAGCAGTAGCCTTTTCAGCAGATGTCACTATAGTAGTTAAGCTTCTGTTGTGCCTTTCCCTTACATGGCACTTATAAAATTGTTTATTAGACTGAAGATCACTAATGTTGTAGGTAATTGGTTGGGTGTTATTGGGAGTTGCTTTACCATCTTAGTAATAGAGTTATAAAGTGTTTTCTTTACATATGACTTTGATTTAGCATTGCAGTTGCCGTCCTGCCATAAGCATACTTCCCTGCAGGGCATGCAGACTCGAAGAACTGAAGAGAACTAAGTGGGATACATGAAAGGATTTCGTATTGTCTGCATCAGTACCTTTGATGGCACAAAACCTGCATTGCTACTTCTAAGATAAATTCAGCTGAAAACCAGTACTCCATTTTTGCATTGAGAGTCTTGTAGTCTTGAAAGCCTTGCTGTTGTGGTATATTTTGGAATTAAAGGTCTTTATCTGAGATGGAGAGTGTGTTTTTTGGTTTGTTTCATTTTTTACGTTTGTGCTCCTTATTACGGCCAAACTTTTGTATTTTTGTTTTTGACAAATTCACCTGAAGAATGGAGTACAGAAAGTGGTTAATGCGCAGATGTTATGACTTGCTGTTGCTCTGACTTCTACTTGAAGATGGACTGTTAGGAGAAATAACAGTACACAACTGCAGTATACTTAAGTTTCTGACTGTACTGTACATTAACTATACTCTTCCGTCTGGGGAAGAAAGTGTGCAGTGTTTTAAACCAGCTTAAATCGACATCTAAACTCTCAAGATTTTTTTTTTTTTTTACATCAAATCCACTATCAAAAAATGTCTCCTTTGTAAATTGGAATGCACAACTGAACTCGCAAGCTTTCTTAAGAAAAGTAGCTCTGAAGGTCTGAAGTCTCTGATACCAACATAGAGAGACAAAAGTGCTATTAGAGGTGTTTTAAATAAGTGTGTTTCTCATTACATTGGCTTTTATTTGGAGTATTTTGGAAGTTAAGTCCGTTATACTGTGTTTCTGCAGTCTCTGAATAGTTACCTAGTGCAGAGCGGCCCTTCACAGATCAGCAGAATTAAGGAGATGTATTTTTGTTTTGTTCTTCAATCCCTTGTGACAATCAAGTTTCCCTTCTGCCTGCCCAGCTGGCTCATTCTTTCCTCCCAATGAATATGGGTTAGTGTGTGCTGTCATCCTTCTTGAAAAGGTGGGAGATCTATTAGTGTGCTGCCCTTTTGACATCTTCATAGCTGAGCAAGAGATGTGCCCCCCCCCCCCCCAATTCCTGACCCATTGTAGGGAAAGCACATCTGGCAATCCTTGGTATCCACTGTGGAGTTAACAAAGCATCTGCATTCTTTTCATGCTCTCCATAGTCGCCTATCTGCCGCCATAGTTCCCCACTTTTTAGCATTTGAATTAATGTTACCAGCTTTAAAATCCATACTGACCTGTTTAGTGATACAAAACTCAAACTCCTCCTATGCTTAACAGATTTACCATCATTTTTAGTTGTACGGCTAGCAAATGCTCATAAGTATGATCTGATAACTTTCTGATTGCATTCCCTACATAAAACAACCACATGAGTAACACTTAACCAAATAAACATTTTCAGATTTGTGTTTGACAAAGTCCATTACCCCAGTAGTTTTCACAATACCAGTTACCTTAAAAATGTAGAGTTAAAGATGAGCCTATACTGTTTATAATCATAACATGGGGGAAAATCCCTTTAATCTTAAACTTGTTTCAAGCAATGCATTTTCTAATGTTTTGAGATCACTCTTCTGTTGGGTTACTTAACCATATATCTCTCTCCTTATTTGTACCCTATTTTAAGCTCCATTTTCATTTTATCCAACTCCCTATAGTTATCCTTTCTGAAAAAAAATTCCCAAACTCTGTTTTCATTTTATCCCACTAACTAGTTATCCCTTTTGAAGAAATTTCGATCTTCCTTAAAAATTCTCCAACAATTTCCACTGCCTGTTCCTTTAATTCAACTCTTTTTTAACAGGTAGATGGGAAAGTACCACTGTTCTCATTTTTACTTCATTACCTGCACTTTTTCTTAGTTTATATTGGTGCATGATCTAAAATTGTTATTGGATGTCTGTCGAAGCTTTCAATTAAATTTATATGTTCCTATGAAATATATTTTCTATCTAGACTGGCCAAGTCAATGTACCTTGAGAGATATGTATATTCTGTCAGTATTCCTACTATTGAATTCATATCTTCCATACCAAATTTCTTCAGAAATGTACTCTTTTTTTATGTTCTCCTGTCTAGGTCTCCATAATAAGTTCTCATTATTGCATATTAATGTCCGGTCCTCACTAAGTGATATTCCTTGTAAACTGCTGATTATTTCTCCACAAAATTTCTTAAGCTCCATAATAGCAGTTTGTGGAATATAAATACATATTAGCATAATCTTCCTCCCTTGCTATTAACCCCTTACTATCACAAATCTGCTATTGTCATTTTCTTTTCTATCACTATTGGATCTCCTCTAGCCATCAGTATTACTTTTGTCCTTTGTCTCAGATACTCTCTGCAATATCCATGCTGAAATAATTTCTTTGTCGAATTTACATGCTCATTTATTTTCAGATGCATTTCATACAGCATTGATATTTGCACTCTGCAGTTCTTAATATACTCTTTCCTTTAGGCCTAAACCTGTAAGGCCATTTATATTCCAAGATAATATGGGCAGAGCAGGCATTATGATTAAAAGCTATTGTTCCCACCTGTTATTCATTACACTTTTTTTTTAAAGTGCATTTTAAACGTTTGTCTGGCAGTTATACAGTTTTTTTTTCTGTTTGAACCTGTCACATTTTCAAGACTCTAGCTTTAATGAAGACCTCAAACAAAAAAAAACGAAATATGTTTTCAGAACACCACCATCACTTATTGACTTAGAACAGACGCACAAAATTATCTACATTTTCAACAAGTGAACTAGCCCGAACAGTTGCTCCAAACCAACAGCTGCACCCACTGGCATTACCTAATCTAAAACAGAGGTTATACATGCTAAAGTACATGTTACAGCTTGTGTTTCCACTGTTTTATTTTCTCATCCCCCCCCCCCCATGTGAAAAACAGCTTGCATGCTTTCATTAAACATTAACTTTAAGCCCTAAGGGGAAACAGTGCACTGGTAACCTTTTAAATAAAACTAAATTGCACAATGTTCTGTTAAATGCTTTAATGTATTTCGGCTGCTGGTGAGGCTTCTGTCTGTTATTAATTTCCCTCTGATTCACACTTTATTTTTCCCTGAACTGCTTGCCCATTGTACCTTTAAGTTTTACTTTTCGCTCAACGAAAGTTCAGAACTCTCAAGATAAATTGCTTGCACCTACAGACCCCTTATCTCAGTGTAAAAGTAGTCAGCAATGAGAAAAAAGCTAGCAGCCTTGCAGATGTATGAATAAATCTTTGTATTCACTAAGACGATGTACAGAATTTCCCTGGTCAACTGCCTTCATTTGCAGACGTCTCCCACTGAGAGCATTTGTTAATGGGGAAACAATGAAAGAAATTTAACATGTTCATGCTTTTTGTCACTTTGTCATATTTTCAACCTTATTTGCTTACAAAAAGGCTTGTTTGTAGTGTAAACCATGGACATTAATTAAGATATCCACCCTTGTAAAAACAGTGAAGTTAGTGTCTGAAGTATAAATATAATGTAATCAGTGCACTCTACAGCCCAAGATCACAGCATTATGATAACTTAAAATTGCTTCTGTCTATCCTTTCTTATCTTGTTAGTGTAAAGCCTGTATGTCTTACAATTAAGAAAATGTATGTTTACTTTAATATTTCAACATATACAACATTCACTGAAAAGACCCTCCCCATATTTAAAATACCTTGACTATGCACTATACAAAATTGCTTTGCAATCGAACATAGATTATATCATGAAATGTTTTATGAGTACTAAACTTTTTTTATGTATAGTTATTACACTTAGTGTTCTAAACACTAATGACACAAAGTGAGGTATAGGCTTTATTATTCTACCCACCATTTTAAGACTCAGTGAAATTCCAGTCTTAGCCACTTTTTCTTGCAAAATCATATTTCACAACTGTGATTGCTTTAGAGTCTCCCGTTTATTCACTAATTTCAGTGTTGCTGGTAGTCTTCCTGATCATATCCATCTACAACACCAGACTCTGGTTCAAGTCCAAGTTACTCCCTATTTTTCGAGTCAACACCTGTGTTTTTCTGTCTCAAGCATTTTCCTTTGGAGCAATGGAAAAGTTTCCCCTGGCAATGTCTCTCTCTTCTTTGTCAGAAGAATAAAAAAAGATTGTTGCTTACTGGCTCACTTTTTGTTGGATAAACATTTCCTCCTCAGCTGGTTCTGCATCCAAATATTGCACAGGTGGTGGTGATATTTTTGTGCAGACCTTGGTCAAAGGCTGGGAACTTTATTTTTAGGCAGATAGCTGTAATGGTTGTAAGCAAGCCATATTTGCACGAGTTATTAGAGAGAATTATAATTTTGCTAGAACTGATGATGTGTAGATTATAGAATATAATGCTTCCTCGGTTTTAATAGGACATAATGACCAAGTTATTTGTACAATAGAGTAGCTACTTTTCATCTGGCAGCAGGTGTGATAGACCAAATCATTTCATTTGCCACCAGCTTGTATTCCAGTATGGTGCTATTCTTTATCAAATTTTCACATCTGTATCTCCCTCACAGTGACCATCCTCATTGTTTGAGGAGGCAAGGTCATGAAAATAAATTTTGCTGACAAGTCAAACCACTACTGTCTTCGGCACACACAGAAAAATGTCCAAAAACAAAATACTCAGAAATTCTGCCGATGTTCTTCATTCCACATTGCTGCAGTCCTAACTATTGGGTAGTCCGCTGTCCAGTCGGCCCGAATACCAAAGTATATGGCTGACGTCGGTCAGGGCACATTAGACTGACGTCAGTACGTCAGGGTACTAATGCGCATGACCGACATCATATCCTCAGTCTTTTTTGCCGCATGGTCCGATGCAGAAGCAATTTTGCGAGTGCAGGTTGGCGTTCTGAAAATTTCTGAAGTCAGAGTTTCAGACCGAATCAAAGTTGGCTAAGTACCCCGTTGGGGAATATTTTGTTTTTTTCTTGCCTCAGTATTTAACCGGATGTCAGAAAAAGTGAATAACTGTATTTCTTGTGGGAAACAGATACCTCATAGGGATTACCATACTTTGTGTATACCTTGTTTAGGGCCTGAGCACGACGTTGTTGGATGCCGCTCTTGTGCTAGATTTAACAAACGCACTATTAAGAGAAGGTTGACTGTGCCAGGTTAGTGTTTGGGAAGCGTTGTAACTATAAAATGCCGCCGGATGCTCCGACGCCAGCTTCGCTAAAAGCGCAAGGACAAAGCAAAGTTTAGGGGAAGAACCGACAGTCCCAGACGTCGGTTCTTTAGAGGGCTCAGTGGAGCCGGAGGTTTTGCCAGGTGTTTCTTTGGAGTCTCAGGGAGAGACTTTACTGTTACAGGATGTTTCCTCTCAGGAAGTAGGCCAGGCTGAGGGGGCTTCTCAGGTGGCTGTTCTTCCCTCACTTCCTAAGGTGGTTAGGGCCTCCCCTTCTGTTTCCAAGGCTTCCTTAAGGGGCAGGCCAAGTTTTGCTTCAGTGGGGGTTTCTCCTAGTGCTTCAGGGTCTTTGCCTAAGAAACATATGCTTAAAATGGCAGAAGATTTGATTACTATGATAAGGGGTTGCTTCTGAGTCTTCGGCTGAAGACTTGCAGGAGTTCCCTACTTATTCTGATTCTGATGTGGATGACTCTACTCCTTCAGCTTCTCCTCCTGAGGATTTTTCATTTTCAGAGACTTTGCATTCCATGAGGGAGCATTTTAAATGGGAAGGCCAAGATTTCTCTGATTCCAGGAAAAGGCTTAGGGAGTTCTTGTTTTTACCCCAGCATAGGCCTTTAGCTATACCTCCTGTTTTGAATGTGGTGGAAGATGTTTTTGCAGAGGCTTCCCTGAATCCTGATTCTTTGCCTCCGGCCCCAGTTAAACCGGATAGGTATTATAGGTGCCTGAAGCTCATAAGTATCTTTTTAAGAGTCCTAGGGCAGACCCGGAAACTGTCTCTCAGGGGCCTAAAGGGGTAAAGGCCTCAGTTGTTAAAAATCCTGTCCCTCCTGATAGAGAGGCAAGGGCTTTGGATAGATGGGGAAAGAAAGTGTATACTTCTTCCACTTTAGCCATGAGGGCGTTGAATTGTCAGTTTCACATGTTAGAATATCAGAATTATCTTCTTTCACAGTTGAAATCTAAGGTGGATGCTCTGGCGGAAGGTATTGACTGTAAAGAGTTGCAGGATTTAGTTCATGTGTCTGAACAGGTGGGTAAACATTCCTTGCAATGTGGTTTTGATGCTGTGCAGGCCTCCTCCAGGGTGGCTGCCACTGGTTCTGTTCTTCGTAGGCACGCCTGGTTGAGAGATCAGAACTTAGCTGAGCATGTTAAGACAAGGATTTTGGATGCTCCTTGGCAGTCTGATGTGTTGTTTGGTTCGCCTGTGGAAGCAGTTTTGAAGAAAATGGAGGACAAGGCTAAATCTATGCAAACTGTTAAAGATTTTTACAGGTGCAGCCTCCGAAATTTAGTAGAAATTGGCCTGCTAAGGGTTGGACTTTTCCTGCTTATGATTCCCAGTCTAGGGGTAGGTCTAGACGTGGTAGGGGCAGAGCTCAGGGTTCTTTTAGGCCTAGGACAGGAGTTCAACAGGTTTATTGTTTTATCATATAAAAGAAATATCATAACAATTTTATACAAGTAATTAAAAATAGGTATTATAATATTCAACAAAACTAAAGTATTTACAAAGACAACCACTACAATCAGATCAATTAAACTAAAATACCATGCTATTGAAATTAAAATTTTTTTAACAAATTTTGTAAATTATCCCATACAATAAAATAAGATGTTTTTCTGTTTGTTCTAGTCCTAATTGTGTTTATTTACATATGGCACACTATATTCATAACATTTTTAAATTCATTGAACGAAGGAGGTGTATCTGAAATCCAGTTTCTAGTTATTATTTTCCTAGCCACTGCTAGAATAGACCATAACAAGAGAAGCTTAACCTTTTTAACACCTTGAGGTACAGGTGTGTTGAATAATATAAGAGATTTAGAAATAATGAAATTATCTGTAAAAAGAGCCTGCAAAAATTCATTAATTGACTTCCAGTATTCTTTCAATTTTATACAGTCATAAAACATATGAGCCCAGTCAGCATTAATTTCTACATCACATCTCTTACATAGATTATCTTTATTATTTATTTTATTCATCATCAAAGGTGTATAAAAAGATCTATGTAAAAATTTCCATGTATAAAGTCTCCAGACAATGGAAGACGTAGTTCTATAAGCAGATTCCAATATATATTGTTTATCTTGTTGATTTGGTGGGTCCCCATTAATAGAAGTGAAATAATTCCAGTATGAATCTACACTGTAAGAAGTTTCTTGTCTGATAACTTTATGTATGTATGAAAGTTTACCTTTATCAGAAACTTTGTTGTAAATTTAATATCAAGTAATCAATCTGTGTTGGAATAGATTCTTTAACAGTTATAGACATTAAATCTATTTTATTAATGAGATGTTGTCTAAAGGTCTGAACCTCTAACCAGCAAGTTTCTCTTAGATCAAATTCTTGTTTTAAGAAATCTAGATTTTTAACTTTATTATCAGATATCAACTGATACCAGTACTTTAGATCATTATCTATAGCTAAATGAGTTCCTTCAGAAGTAGATGACAAAAGCATACCCTGAGTATACATTATAGGAAATACAATAAAATTCCATTCCCTATACTTAGGGTGCATGAATATAAAGTTACGATAACTAATAATAATATTTAATGGGTCACAAACCATATGTTTAGGTGTAATAGGTGAAGTACAAAATTCCTTTAGTAACCATAACATGGAGTTATTTACAATCATATTTTTATGTGTTAAGGAGATTTTCATGAAGTGTATACTAATTAGCTCCCAATAATCTTTCCATTTTGTGACATATGACTGATCTATTAATAAAGTAATAACTTTTACAATAGAAGAGATAGTATATAAATTAAAGTCTGGAAAAGAAATACCCCTTGAGACCAGCTATTAGTATGTTTCTTTAATGCAATCCTAGGTCTATTAGGTGCCCATAAGAAATTTAACATTAGTGTGTTCAGTTTCTTGATAATTATTTTTGTAGGTGGAAGTATTATTGATTGTATTAAGTATAAAATCTTGGGGAATATTATCATTTTAATAATTGTAAGTCTCTCCTCCATAGTAAAAAACATATTATTCCAGGTATTAAAAAGATTTTGTATATTAAGAAAACAGGTATTATAATTATTATATATAATAGATTTAATATCTTTAGATAGTATTATACCTAAATAAGTTATCTGACCTGAATTGGGTACATATTTAGTAAAATCACTAATGAGAATATTTTTTCGTGTATATATAGGTAGTATTTTAGTTTTTCTTCATTGAATATTAAACCAGAAATACTTTTAAAATTCATCATGTTATCAAATAGAGACTGTATAGAAGAATTAGATCCTGCTGATGTAATTAGAACATCATCTGCAAAAGTTGAATTTTGGATGTTGTATTTTCATCTATTTCAAAACCCTCTATGTCAGTACTGTTTCTGATCAAATTAGCCCAAGGCTCCATTACTAAAGTGAATAATAGTGGAGAAAGTGGACATCCTTGTTTTGTACCTTTAAGAATGGGTATTTTTGTGAAACATATGTTCCTACCTTAATATAAGCCAACGTTCCTTTGTATAAATGTTCAATTAGATTTACAAATGCATCCGAGAAGTTTGTGCACTTCATTAAGGTAAACAGATAGTCCCAACTTACTGAATCAAATGCTGAACTTATATCAAGACTAATAAGTGTTAAATCTTTCTTTTTCCTATTTGCAAAATCTATTAATGTTAAAGTTCTTCTTATATTATCAAAAGTATTTCTATTTACAATGAAGCCTGTCTGATCTATATCTATAATGCCGGGAATGATTGTCTTCAATCTATCAGCAAAGATATTCATAAACATTTTATAATCAACATTAAGTAATGAGATGGGCCGATATGAAGAACATCTAGTTGGATCTTTATTAGGTTTTAAAATTGGCGAAATAAATGTATATTGCCAAGATGGGGGGGTTATTAGCTCAGTTTGGGCCAAAATAAAAACCTTATGTATTAATGAATATGTATTTTTAGAAAGGATTTTATATATCTCTGGTATAATACCATCATTACCCGGTGCTTTGTTTGATTTAAGCTTATTTATTTGTGTAATAACTTCTGTATCTGAAATACTCTTGTCCAATAGTTTAATCTGTTGTTTATTAAGCTTTTTATTCATATTTGTGGTTATAAACTCCTTTATTTTATCTTTAGGTTCCATGTTAATATTATTATGGTTAATTTTATGAAAGTGATTTCTAAATTCATCTAGTATTTCTGGTATACTAGAAACATTCTTCTTTTTCCTTAGAGAAAAGATTTCTTTGATATGGTTTTGTTCAACCTTTTTGTTTTATTTTTAAGTCTATGTAAGTATTTGGGGCTTATTGAATAAGACAAAAACTTGTATTTCTCTAAAGTTATTTTAACTTTATGAGTTAAAATTTCTTTGTATTTCTCATTTAGTTTGTTTATTTCTTCAATAACTTTCTTGTCCATAATATTTTCTTTATTATTATGTTTATAAGAGTCTAATTTACTTTGAATATCTAACAATTCCTTATCCCAAGATTTCCTTTTATTATTATACCATCTGATACTTTGTCCATATAGATATGATTTTAAGGCATCCCAAACATAAACAATGGAGACTTCAGGAGTGTTATTTATGTCTAAAAATGTTTTACTTCTGAAAGTATATATTCTTTATAGTCTTTTAGTTGAGTTAAGTATGCTGGTATCCTTTTGATCTGAACATTGAGTATTTTTATCATGAATTCAAAACAATTGAATTATGATCAGATATAGGACATGAAATGATTTTGGAATTAATTAAATCTGTTACCATCTGGTTAGAAATAAAGACCCTATCTATTTTTGAATAAGTTTTGTATCTGTTAGAAAAAAAGGTGTATGGCAATGATTTTGAATCTATCTGATTATTAATATCATTCAAATGATAAGAATTAGCAAAATCCTTTAAATGTTTTGCATTAGATGTAATTCT